>NW_007727482.1:132548-150730 GCF_000696425.1 Galeopterus variegatus | reverse complement strand
CTGGATAGTGCACCGCTTGGGAAGCGCGGCGGCGCTCCCGCCCGAGGGTTCGGATCCCACATACAGACCGGTTCCCGCTCACTGGCGGAGCGAGGCACGGAAGCAACACCGAGGGTTGCAATCCCGTTGCCGGTCCCCGGTCCGGTACGGGGGCAACACTGAGGGTTGCGATCCGTTGCCGGACACGGAAAAAAGAACCAAAAAAAAAAAAAAAACCCCTATTTTCTCAATCCTTAAAGTAGGGATAACAGCATCACCTTATCAGGTTGTTGTGAGGATGAAGTGCGATAATGAATGCTAAACACTCAAACAGTGACTAGCAGAGTAAGCCCAAAAATAATGTTAATGATTATTATCATTGTCATTATTACTACTGTTTTTCATATTCAAGTGATAGAGCCTGGATAATAAAACACTTATTCAATTGATTTTTAGAACTTACCTTAATAACACACACACAAACACACACATGCAGCTTTCATTTACTACAATTAGACTACAGTAAAGAGTTATAAAGACACTAATATGAAATTATAAGCTGGATAGTATAAAATCTTCACTAATGATAAAATGTAAAAAGAAAAATTAAATAGTTTAGAAGGGTTGAAAAAAGTAATTTTGCTCAAATAATTATGAAAGTTCAATAACATGATGGAGTAAGAGGGGCAGTGGCCTGAAGGTCAGGGGAGCAGTGTTTTAATTCTGGCTTTAAAATTACCAAGCTGATGACCTTTGGGCAAACCTCTTCTTCCCTTGAGATTGCTTTTTCTTAATAGGAAAGAAAGAGCACTCATTTTTCTTCCAGGTTAGCAATAGCACCACTCTAAGTTCTGCTCTAAACAACAGAAAACACCATGGGGTTTGGGTGCCACTGTAAATAGCCCTACTAATTACTGTTAATTAACATGTAGCCTAATTAATTACCATTAACCAGGAGGCCCACTAGAGAATGAGATCCTTAAACAGCTCTATATTCCCAGGGCCTAACTCAGGACCTGGGCACATAGCAGGTACTCAGTAAATATTTGTTGTTGAAACAATATTGGCTTTGATATACTCTCTGGGATTCCTAAAGCAAATATACTTTACAGTAAGCTTCAAGTTAATCTCATTTGTAAACAACTTTTTTGTATGAGGATTTTTTGGGGGGACAAACTCCATTACTAACAATAAATAAAATGTATGCATATTACTGATAAAAGAGTGGCTCTAAGAGTTCAGCAGGAAAAATATATTAGCATAGGGGCTCAGCGCTAAGAATCAAAGGAAAGAAAATAAGATCAGCAAAGAGATAAGGAAAACAGAAATAACTGCTGAAGTTATGTAATCATCTAGAAGTGCTGGAATGTTTTAAAACAGTGCTCACTTTCAAGCCTTTCCAATGCCTCAAAGGAAATGTTCCAATAGCAGAAGAGAGTTGTCTCATGGGAGGAGAGAAGGGAAGAGGACAGACATGTAGCTGAAAAGTAATCTGTAGCAAACCTGAGACTTCTTTGAAGTCTCATATTTCACATAAAAAATTCAAGTGAAGCTTGCTTATGACTCTAGAATGTATCAAAATTTTTATTTTTAAAAAGTTTTCAGTTAAATTACTTGTATTGTTTAATCCCCTCTTGCAAATATTTAAGTAAAACTGATGCTCTAAAATGCATCCAGTGGCTTCTAGCACCACCTAGTCACTGCCAAGTATTTATATTCCAGTTTAAGAAGCATGGCTCTTTTAATTTAATAAAACATCAAAATATCACATACAAGTAGACATGGTTTTTTAAATCCAGTGGAATAAAAGAGCTTACAATGAAAAGCAAGAGTCCCCTCTCCATCCTTTCTTTCCTATCACCAGTCCCATTCCCCAGAGAAAACACCTTCAGTATAAAATTGTTTGTTTTATTTCTTCTAAGGGTTATTTACACATCTCCAGTTAATGGTTCTATCACTATTTCTTGATTTATGAATTACAGACAACATCCATAGAACACCTGCTATAACAGATGAAAATTTAGTTCCCTCAGACCACCTGCTATGTCCCTCCCATCTCCTTCTCTCAAGATGGTAAATTCACAATTTTTACTTCAACGTATTTACACTGTAAGGAATGTGTTTCTTTTCCACTTCTGATATATCCTTCCACACAGAGGATTTTTCTTTAACATTACTGGCCTCTTGTTCCCCCAGTTATTCCTCCCCGTGGAGGTGGAGTGAGCTACCTGGTTGGTGGGTGACAAACCATTGTTCTACCATTCTCACTTGGGAAAGCCAATCTGCCAGATGTCTTGGTTTCTCCTTCCCTCTCCACCCACACCAATGAAAGTCACCAGCCTGGGTGTTTCTCTCTGCTGACTTAAACCTTCCCTTGGATGCCTCTTCCAAGATCTGAACTAAGCAGGAATTAGCAAAATAAGCTATACTAGTCAACCTAGTTTTTACCAGTAATAAAGGTGGTATTTTGTTCTCTTTCTAGTGACTCTTTTGTGTTCTCATTTGGTTTACAACTTGGGTAAGGTAAACGGCACTATTAAAATGGATCCCCAAAGACCCCAACATCCTTTCATGTTTTTATCAAGCAACGACAGTCTTTCTTGACTTTCTGTTTTGAAAAATGAGATTGTTACCACTCCTGCCCTTCTCATTACCTCCGCAATCTCCCAATTTCCCTCATTTGTTCTTTTACATTGTCGAGGTATTGAAAACATTTGCATTCTGCTTTTAATAATTAAATATTCCTGGGCTACAAAGTTCTAATACATGATTCTGAACTATAAAATATGGCAGGATTTTCAGGTGCCTGTATAGACTTTTCAAACCTTGAGTCAATCCTAGTCATACAAGGCTGGACCTGGATGAGCTCTGGGTGAGCTCTGGGTGAGCTGGTGCTCAGAGCATTCAGGCAGGTGAGGCACTGTCTCTAGACGAACTGATGAAATAAATAGTGCTCAGAGGGCAGAGCCAATCCAGCCCAGGCATAATGCAATCAGGGCCTGCTAGGACAAAGGCCCCCAACAGCCATGCAAGCCTGCCTTCTGGGCCAGCTCAGGTTTTTTTCTAGGATTTGGCAGAGTTAAAGATGATTCAGGACTTTTAAAGTGTTCATAAACACCTTGCCCACAGTGTAGTCTGTATGTGATACCACTAGAATAACTAAAGTTCTTTTGCCAGAATTGATTCACAAAGAGAACAATTTTTCTTTTTCTTTTTTCTTTTTTTTTTAAAAGATGACCAGTAAGGGGATCTTAACCCTTGACTTGGTGTTGTCAGCACCACGCTCACCCATTGAGCCAACCAGCCATCCCTATATGGGATCCGAACCCGCGGCCCTGGTGCTATCAGCACCACACTCTCCCGAGTGAGCCACGGGCCGGCCCAAAGAGAACAATTTTTCTATTTGCCTAACAGGACGACCAAATTTCACATTTCAAATATTTTTCTTAATATTTTGATTTATTATCGTATTCATGTCTAAAAGATGTTAAGTGATTATTCTTATAATTATATTGGGCTACAAAAAGCATACAATGTCCAAAGGCAGACATTTCTAGGGTCTTTTTACCTATTTGATATAACATACATATATACAAGGGTACATGGAAAAAAAAGAATAAAAGGTAATACAAATCTTTCGATGAACTTTTTGAAGTACCCTGTAGTACACATATATTGTATGTTATAAAAAAAGTATATAGGGCCGAGCCCGTGGCGCACTCGGGAGAGTGCGGCACTGGGAGCACAGCAGCACTCCTGCCGCCGCGGGTTCGGATCCTATATAGGGATGGCCGGTTTGCTCACTGGCTGAGCGTGGTGCTGACAACACCAAGCCAAGGGTTGAGATCCCCTTACCGGTCATCTTTAAAAAAAAAAAAAAAAAGTATATATATACATATAAATATACGCAAACATATATACATAGCATTAACATTTAATATAATGTTTGGCTTACTGGAATAAAAGTTGTTTTAGTCAAAAGATGGGGCATCAATTTTAAAAAACAGCAAACCAATTTTCTAGACTAAGAAAGTCCTTAAGTATCTCTTTCAGAGTAAGCCCCGGGATGCCTGATAGCTGACAATAAAACATAGAAGCACTCCTATAAAGAGTCAGGGAATAGATATTTAAAATCCTGTTGCTTTAACACTAACATTTCTAACCTTGTATTAGAAGTTGAAACATAGCTTTTTAAAATTTCCACCAAATGCAGCAAGCTTCAAGATGAACAAAATGTATAACTCACCTCTTTGACAATATTGTGGACTTCATCAACACTGAAGCCAACCTAAATGGAAAACAAAAGATAAAGTTGGTTTCAACACAGACTTCCTTTTATTTGTAGATACACAGAATACCCTAGGCTGGCCTAGACAGGTGTTAGTGACAGGAGATCGTAGTGATAAGGGGCATCAGGTCTACTGAGACTGCCAATCCTACACCAAACATTTAAAGATACAGTCTGCTTTCCCCATCTACCTCCCTGGAGATTCTGATTCATTAGGTCTGGGGCAGAGCCTGGGCCACTACAACTTTTTAAAAAGTGCTTTGTACTAGTGACTCTGATGAATGTCCTAGACTGAGAATCATTGTATTGTGAAGCTCAGGAAATAAGCAGGAGTGGTTATAAAGATGTATGTGTGGGCCGGCATGTGGCTTACTCGGGAGAGTGCGGTGCTGATAACACCAAGGCCAAGGGTTCGGATCCCATATATAAGGATGGCCAGTTTGCTCACTGGCTGAGCGTGGTGCTGACAACACCAAGTCAAGGGTTAAGATCCCCTTACCGGTCATCTTTAAAAAAAAAAAAAAAAAAAGATGTATGTGTTATCAGTATATAGGAAATGGTTTCAGCTAAGTGAGAGAATAAAGTGGTCCCTGAGAAGAGAATGCTTTAATAGATTATTTCCAATTTTGTTTTTAACTTATGCTACGCAAAAATGTGGCTTTCTTAAATTAAAGTTTATGGAAAAGCTTGATCATTCAAAATTAATATCACTTTAAGATTATAAATTGGTCTGACAACTTAGTCTTTTATTTGGTGTGGCTTGTTAGAATCCTGAATTAACAGCAGCTATCAATGACTTCAAGTGTCCAAGAGAACAGAACTAGGTTACATGATAAGACTGAAATTTAAACCAAGACACTTCAGGCAATACATGATTTGTTTCCATGGAGATGTTTTTAGGTGTTTTACAACATTAGCATTTTTGTAAAAACCACTATACAACTTAAAATTAGTTCAAACAAGTAACTTCTGAGATGATGACCTTGAGTACAGATTTAAAATTTTTTCAAGTCACGTAATGATCACACAGAATTCCCCAATAACAAAGGAGTAAAATACCCTAAATATTTAGGAGTATTATGAAAATAAGTCTCACATTTTGAGCCTATTAAAATTATCATTTCACCTTAAAATCACGTCATCATCCACTTTCAAAAGTGGCCTAGGAATCAAATGATGTCCATTTCACTTCAATTTTAAAAGTCACTTAATAATCTGGATATACTTAGTGGCCATGGCAACACATGTAATTTTATTTCTTTTTAAAAATATGCAAGTACTGCAGGAAAGAACCCTCTTAGGAGTCAAGGGGCTCATACTTGTTGGGGGATATGCCTGAAAAGGAACCAGCCATGGAACTGCTTGTGCCTTAAGTCCTTATTTCTGCAATTAGAATACTTTACCATTCACCTTTAGTATGCTACCTGCATCACAGAACTAATTCATTTAAATGTGGTTTTAGCTTCTGCAGAAGTGCACATCCTGAAGATTCCCACTGGACCAGAAGCCCCTTCCAGGGATCTAAGAATAAATCATTTTGTGCTGCACCTCCATCATGTGCCCACTTTTATTTTCTTGCACCACTCACAGGTGGCTACCACTAGACAGAAAACGTCTTTGTCTATTCTGCCTTGCAAGCTGTCATAAGTTATGCAGGCCTCATCCTCTTAGTGGTTAAAATGAAGCAAGAACTGTAGCTGTGTGGTCAGGGGCCTGGGTTCAAATCAAGCATCTGTCATTCCCGGCAGTTTTGACTTGGGGCAAGTCATTTAGCCGCCACGAAAAGTCAGAATCGCCATCAGTAACAGGAAGATAACAAGTGACATCATGGGGTTCTAATGAGACTTAGGGAAGCCTGAGTCAGTAAGCAAGGGCTCCTAATCCACAAAGCACTTCATTCCAGCCCACCCGGGCGAGAGTTCCCGGGAGCGGGAGTGGCTGTACCACCTGGGTCTGGAGCATGGGGCTGCAGCACCTGCTCTGGGGACGCCAAGGGGCGGAGGAAGCAGTAGGGAGACGGGTTTCCAAGGCGGCCCTGCAGAAGGGCGGCTCCAGGCACCCCCACTCCCACCCCACGCACCCCAAGTCAGGCACCACCCCCGGCCCTACCCTAACCTCACCGCCTGATCCAAGCGCTCCCGGTCGCCCCTGCCACCCCGACTCTCATCCGACCCTCAGGACCTAGGGGTGGGGGGACGTGGACAGGCAGGGCGGATCCCCGCTCCTGTGGAAAGGACCCGGGCTTGGAATACGCCGCACCCCAACCCTCCGGGACGCCTCGCGCCGGGAGACTACACGGTGGGGATCCAGCGCCGAAGTGGGCGGGGGAGGGGGGAGCTCCCAGGCGGCAGAGGGAGGTACCTCGTCGCAGTGGCGGTGGTACTCCTCCATGGTGGCGCCGACTCTCCTTGGGGGCAGAGCGACGCGAGGGCCGAGCTCCGCGGCAGCTCACAGGCCTCTGGAGAGGCCCCGCCCTCTCTTATGACCTAGGTCGTTTCCCCACGCAGGCCCCGCCTTTGTGTCGCAGTGCGTCACCTTTCTGGGGGCGTGGCTCAGGCGGGCTCGGGGCGTCTCCCCGGGTGGAGGGGGCTTCCCAGGCCGTCCATGCACTTCACGCCAGGCGCCTCTCCCTCGCTGTCTCTGACCTTTCTGGAAACAGAAAGAGCTGGGAATGGTGCCAGTGTGGATCAGATGGGGTGACCTAGTGTCAGTCTGTCTGGACTCTGCACTATTGGTTGAGTGTCCACTGCTGTGGTTATTTGCACATATATTTGTTCATTCATCATCATCCAGCAAGTGAGCATAGTTAACGTAATGATGAACAAGCCACTTTGATTTGCCCACTCACTAGCTATGTTACTTGGAAAAATTCACCTCCCACAGCTTCGGTTTTCTCATATGAAAACTTACAATCATAGCTATTTCATGACCAATTGTAAGGATCAAATGAGATGCTGTATGTGCAACTCCTGAAGTGGATGCTCCTACAAATCTCTTCCTCCTTAACAATGTAGAAAGAAATATATGCCTTATGGGAGAGAAGGAACAAATATCCTAAATTAAATTATAAATCTTAGCAAAAGAACAATAGCTACATTTATTTAAAAGTTACTAAGTTTCAGACGATCCTAAGGATTTCCTCAAAAACTCACAATAATCCAGAAGTTTTGGTTTTTCTATCAAGCTTTTTTCAAGATGAAACTGAGGTACAGAGAATTTAAGTAATTTGCCCAAGGTCATATATCCTGTAACTGGTAGAAGAGGGACTTAAATCTTAAGGAGTCTGATAGCAGAGCCCAAGTTCTTAACCACTATATGAGTTTCCTATCACTACTGTAACAAATTCCCACAAACTGAGTGGCTTAAAGCAGCACAAACATATTCTCTTCCAGTTCTGGAGGTCAGAAGTCTAAAATGGGTCCATAGTGCTGTGTTCCTTCTGGAGGTTTTAGAGAAGAATCTGTTTCCTTGCTGTTTCTAGCTTCTAGAGATTGCCTGCATTCCTTAGCTCATGACCACTTCCTCCAGCTTCAAAGCCAGCAGCGTCTTCTCTCCTCTCTGACCTCTGCTTCCATTCTCATGTCTCCTCTGTATAACTCTCATCCTCCTGTCTGCCTCTCAAGATCCTTAACTTAATCACATCTGCAAAGTGCCTTTTGCTACTCAAATAGATGTGGACATCTTGGGGAGGGGGTGGCATTATTCAGCCTACCAAACCACTTTTCTACTTTGCTCTCCAGAATTAAAGTGGGAAGATTCATTGATCTTCTAGCCCAACTTTTATTTTATGAGCAAAACTGGAGGTAAGAGAGGTGAAGTTACTTGGACAGGGCACATAGGTTTTAACTGGATCCCAGGGCTTCTGAATCTCAGGCCCTTCCATTTCCTGTTCTCATTTTATGAGCTTAGACAGGAGCAAATAGGGCCATTTACTTGATAATTGGTTACTAATTCTCCTAAGTTGTGGGTTATGCAAAGTTACTGCAGAAAAGTTGTGATTATAATTCAGACAGAAAGCATATCCTCTTTCAATATATATATATATATATATATATATATATTTTTTTTTTTTTTTATCAAGGATATTATGCTATGAGCATTTCCAACATTGTATTTATGAGGAGGCTTAGTGGTATCTCTGTGAGCACCAATCTTACTTCCCCAAAGACCTGTTTCTATGTCTAGGTGGGTCAAACTTTGAAGTTAACTAATCTTTTTTTGTTTGTTTTTAAAGATGACCGGTAAGGGGATCTTAACACTTGACTTGGTGTTGTCAGCACCATGCTCTCCCAAGTGAGCAACCGGCCATCCCTAGGTAGGATCCAAACCCGTGGCCTCGGCACTATCAGCACTGCACTCTCCGGAGTGAGCCACGGCCGGCCCTGAAGTTAACTAATCTTAAAGCTGCAAGGGCCACACTATCCCATCTCAAGTTTATGTTATATGGTAACTCATGATAAATAGAAGGTGAAGTAAAGAAGTGTTGTTCCAGTTACCATCCGTGGGTAATAAGTTACCCCAGAATTTAGCTGTTTATTTATTTTATTGTATTATGCTCATGGATTCTGTTGGTCAGAAGTTTGAACAGGTCAGAGCAGAGATAACTTGTCTCTGCTTTATGATGTACGGGGCCTCTGCTGGGAAGACTCAGACTGGGGGGAACTAGTGCTGGGGGTCGGCAACATTTGAAGACTTTTTTATTCACAAGTCTGGTGTCTGGGCTGGGATGAATCAAATATCAGTACTGCCAAGTGGAGCAGCAACACATGGTCCCACCAAGTGGCTTGGCTTCCTACCATCATGGTAGCCTTAGGATAGTCAGACATCTTCAATGGTAACTCAAAGGTCCAAACATAACTGTTCCACTGAACATGGCAGAAACTACATCATCTTTTATGACCTAGTCGCACAAGTCACACGGCATTACTTCCACCATAGCCTAATCATTGAAGCAGTCACAGCCCACTCAGACTCAAGGGGAGGGGACATAGACTCCAACTGTCAATAAGACAAGTGTCAAATAATTAGAGGCCATGCTTTAAAACCACCACAGTTTTATTAGTTAGCATCCTTTGGCTGCAAGTAACAGAAGATCCAAGTAGGATGAGCTGAAATAATGACACTTATTTTCTTGTACCAGAAGTACATAGGTAGAGATGTTCCAGGTTAGTTTAGTTGCTCAACAATTTTTGAGGTCCTCTGTGCTTTCCATTTTTCCATGCCACTATCCTCAGCACATCAGCAACATTTAACCTCATGGTCACACATGGCTGCATCAGTTCTTGTATCATGAGGAACAAAGATATCACATCCAGTGAAGAAGATAAACATTGGAGTGGGTTGATAAATTATTTTTTTAGGAGGGCAAATCTTTCTTTCAAGTCACCAAGAGTCTTCTCCTCAGGTCCCACTGGCCAAAAGTGGGCCATGTGATTCCCTCCTTGGCAAAACATATGGGAAAACATATGTATGGTGTTTTGATCTTCTATAGTGAAAAGTGAGGTCTGTTAGCAAGAAAAAAATGAATGTGAAATAAATGCTGATATATCAGTCTTTTCTAACCTTTTTCATACCATGGCCCATATAGAAGATAATATTTATATGGTACATTGAAGTAAACTGGAGAGACTTTGTGGGCATCTTTATGAGGTTTGGTTAAAAAATATTTTTTTTACATTATATAATTAAAAGAAAAAAATAAAATAGAAAATGTGTTAAAAATTGAATTTGTAAAAACTTCCAAGTAAAATCTTTTCAAATGTTTTAATAAAACCCTCAATCTTGAGAGACTTCCAATCAAGATGGCAGAATAGATGGTCCCCAGCATCACTCTCTCCCATAAATCAACCAATTTAAAACTATATAAAAAAACAACAATAGCCAAGCTGAGGCCTCTAGAGCTCAGGCAAAGAGGAGGAGAGACCTACAGAGTGCATGAAGGCGGGAGAAGCCACGATGAGAGAAAGAAAAAATCTCCTCTGACCGTTTTGTGCCATGGCCACTTTAAGGCTGGAACTGCTGAGTGCACAGAGCAGGAGCCAGCAAAAGCTGCAGCTGTGCCCTTCAGATGGAGTTGCTTGGAGGGGGCAAGGGAGAAGAGGGCCTTGATGGACTAATAGCATTCCCATGGACCCACATAGCAGTGAGGAGCCACAACAACTGAAAAAATGGAGCCACTCAGAGGCTAGTGTGTCATCACAAGGAACTGGTGCACAGTCTGTCCCACAGGAAGCATTTGTAGCACTGGCAGTGGGAGAGATGGGCCCACCAGGGGAACACTGGGGCACAGCAAGGACAGCTGATCTGCACCCCAATCAGCATAGGACCACTCAGAGGAGACTGATCAGGAATATAGAATTGCATGGGGTGCAGTTTGATGAAAAGACTCAGGCCCAGATCAGAGTTACTACATAACCCAGGTGTGCCAAGTCTCTGGAGAGCTGGAAGTACCTATAAATCCAACCATTATACCCTGTGCTGAACAAAAAGCCTTCCCTAGGGAAGCAGCAGAAAAGCAGCAATTTAGCTAAACCACAGAGTTCAAGTACTGGTCTCAACAGGAAGTTCCCCCACTTTAGAAGCAAAGGACAAAAAAATTAGTTCTGGCTCAGATACACTACCAGTGCCTTGGGTCCACCCGGGATGTGAGGCATGGATCTGGGGACCAGAGACCCCTCCCACAATCATGCACACTGCCAGTGCCTCAGGGGCTGCCAGGGGACCCGAGGCATGGATCTGGGGACCAAACTCCCCTCCCACAACCAGGCACACCATGCCAGCACCTCAGGGCCTGCCCGGGGACCCAAGAGGTGGAGCTGGGGACCAGACCCCCCCTCAACCAGACACACCACACCAGTGCCTCAGGACCCACCTGGGGACCCGAGGCATGGATCTGGGGACCAGATGCCCCCACCCCCCACAACCAGGCACATTGCACCAGCACCTCAGGGTCCACCCAGAGACCTGAGGAATGGAGCTGGTGACCAGATCCCCCTCCCACAGCCAGGCACACCACCAGTGCCAAGGAGCATGCCAAAAACATCAACTCCATGTGGGTGGCCCACCACAGCCACCACAATAATCATGGCTGCCATGAAACCGGCTAGGTGCCACAACCACCACGCAGATGGTCCTCCAGCCACTGGAGCGCATTGACACAAGAAGAATCACCACCAAGAGTTAAAGAAAAGAAGAGGATGTCTCCACAAAGCCCATTCCAGAGTGACAGAAGAAGCATCTACTCTACGGTAATATTGGGGGACCTGATCACACCTCTCAGCATTGGACAGATCATCTAAGCAAGAAATCAACAGAGTAAACATGATTCTTTCAGAAGGAAAGAAGAAATCTAGGGTAAATAGAGAGGGGGAGGGGGAGGGTGAAGGGAATGGGGTGAGATTGGACAAGAGGCATAAAAGTAAGTATGATTTGTAACAATATATATGCTAGTAATATTGGTTTGATCAACATATCTCAAAATTGAACCCCAAAAATATGTATAATCAATTTTTTTTTCTTCTTTTTTTCTTTTTTTTTTTGTGACTGGCAACGGATCGCAACCCTCAGTGTCACCCCCTTACCGGACCGGAACCGGCAACGGGATCGCAACCCTCGGTGTTGCACCCGCCCCTTGCTCAGCCAGTGAGCGGCCGGTCTGTATGTGGGATCCGAACCCTCGGCGGGAGCGCCACCGCGCTCTCAAGCGGCGCACAGTAGCAGTGCGCCACCGGGCCGGCCCTGTATAATCAATTTTGATTCAATAAAACTTAAAACAAAAAAGCAGTGGATTTAAAAAAATAATAAATAAAGAATAAAATAAAATAAAATAAAACCCTCAATCTTGCTTTTATAAATGCAACATTTTATATCTGCCTTTATGCTTTAAATAGCTATAAGCAATTCCTGTTCAAGAGTTTTTAATGATTATTTCCCCCCATATCTTAATAGATTCTGTTGTTGAGAAATGTTTCTCATGGGAGGAGCTGAAAAAAAATTTGACCTATATTAGAAATCATTCAAATCATGTTTAAAGGCTTCTGTAATGTTGGACTAAATATTAGGATCACCACTTTCACTAACAATTAGAAAGACTGGACAAAATATAATAGACTCAAAGGAATTGGAGCTTTAACAAGGTGTGAACGAATTAGGAATCTAAGACCTAGTAGAAGAATGAAAACTAGAAGGATGAGCATGGCATTTGGGACAATTTTCACCTGGGTGTGAGAAGATGCTAAGCCCTTTGCTTATGAACCAAGGGGTAAAATTATCAGATTCCATGGCCTGCCAAGGAGGGGGATTCTGGCAAGCAATCATACTTTGTGTTGAAACCCCAAGGATTAAGCCCTAGGAGTAATGGTGCAAAACAACAAAACTTAATCTTGCAGGGACTTAAGCTCAATTCTGAATTACTTTAATTCCTGAAATTTAATCAAGGTCATCTGGCATTGCTAATGCCTCTAACCAACCTCCAGAAGCAAATGTAAATTCTTTCTGGAGAAGGAAAACATTATTCTAGTCCTCAAATTAGATATGTAATTTATCACATACATCAAGTGCACAATATAACAGAAGTAGGCACGTAAAGAGTCAAAACATTATCATAAATCAACAGGCAATGCAAACAGCCCAAGCAGGGATCTAGATGATGAAGTTATCAGAAATAGACTTTAAAATTACTATGCTTACTATATTCAAGGAGATAAACAACAAGACGAAGAATTTCATTCAAGAACTGGGAACTATAAAAAATATCCAAATGGAGTTTCTAGATGTGGAAAGTACAGTAACCAAAACACACACACACACGCACACACACACACACACACACACACACACTCAGAAGCCTTAAAGGACTGGCTTTATAGTAGTTTAGACAAAGCTTAAGATTTAATTAGAGAAGTTTAAAAAATTGTTCAGAATAAAATATTCAAAGTGAAACACAGAGACATAAATTAATGTAAAGTACAGAAGAAAGCACAAAGACAAAAGGAATACTATGAGAAAGTTTAACATACATAATTGCATTTCCAGAAGGAGATAAGAGAGAATAGACAGAAGCAATATTTGATATAACAAAGCTGAAGATTTTCCAAAGTGTACGAAAAAACTTTATTAATCAGAGTCACATATAAAGCATATGAAACCCCCCAAAATATAATTCAGGAAGGATTTATTTACAGTGGTATGTGTTGGGAGTGGTGGGTAGAGGGAATCTATAAGGAATAGCTCAGGAACCTTATATAGTCTATCCTTTTTTCCTTTCAATATCCATCCTCTTTCCCAGCTACAGAGGCAGGGACTATAGCAGCCATTCTATGTTACTCGATCCTCTCCCCCTTTTAATTCCATCATCTTATATGAGAGACACTGGTCATAGCTAATGTTTGTGATTTCAGGTGGTTCTATGACAAACTCATCCTCATATTTAAATGATATAGTAGCTGATAGGCCTTCTCTATTTGTCAAACAGCACATTTTAGGCTCATCTACTACAGCTCCAGGGACCCTATGATTACAGATCCATTAATGTCATCAGTGTAATGAATCAATGCGTTGTTGTACAACTACAAGATATGAGAGACTCTTCAGATTGGCTGTGGAAGCCTGCCGGTATTTTAATTCATGTTCTTAATTTTATATTCATAACTCTTAATTTATATTTGCCCTTATCTGTGCTTCCTAAAGTTACAAGACACCAGGTGACTCCACAATCTTTATTAGAAACTTTGTTGCCATAGAGACTAAGTACTACAGCCACTTGACCTCCAGTGCTTTCCATGCCCTCCACCTGCATTTTACCCTCTGGTGATAAGGTGAGTTATCATGATGTCACTTCATGTCATGAATTACTTATGCCACATTTCTTCTCAGCAAGAATATTGCCCATGTGATCCTTGAGTATATAAACAGCTCATTCCAAGAATTTCATTTTGAGGATCTACTTCCACAGGGTTGACTTCCTAATACCCTGTATTAGGGTTCTCCAGAGAAACAGACCAATAGGACATGTGTGTGCATGTGTGTGTAATGAGATTTATTTTAAAGAATTGGCTCAAACAATTGTGGAAGCTTGGAAATTTAAAATTTGATGGGATAGGCCAAACTGGTTGGAAACTCAGGAAAGAGTCACAGTTAGAATCCAAAGACAGTGTGTTAAAGAATCAGGAAAAAACCGTGTTGCAGGTGAATCTGAAGACCATCTCCTGAACAATTTTCTTCTCCTCTGGGAAGGTCAGCCTTTGTTCTATTCAGGCCTTAAGCTGATTAGATGAGACCCACTCACACTATGGAGGTTAATTGCTTTACTCAAAGTCTACAAATTTAAATGTAAATCCCAACCAAAAACATCCTTGCAGAAACATCCAAGATGATGTTTGACCAAATATCTGGGCACTGTGACCCAGCACAGTTGTCACATAAAATAACCATCATAGACTACTTCTGGTACCAGTTACTGTTTCAGTCAGGTTGCCAAGATGAAGTAGGTGGCATATATTGAAGAGTAGTCATTTAAAAAGGACTAATTACAAAGGTGTGGGCAGGTGAATTGCAAGAACCTGGGGCTAGCAACAGTGGAGCTGTCATGACTCCTAAACCCAGAAGTGTGAGGAGAAAGAGAGGTTTAAACATTCACACAGACAAGGCCACGTTGAGAGAAACAGTGAGCTTTTGTCAAGGGATATAGCAAACCCAAAGCGGCTTCCCACAAAGGGAACCGGAGGAATAATTACCCTGAACTCTTCTCTCTCCCTCCGAACTCCTACTCATGTTCGTCATTGGATGAACCTAATTGCAAACTAGGGGACACGGGAGCCATTGTAATCCATATAAGTAGGCTTCCCAAGGCAGAGAGTAGAGTGGAGTGTGAATGTGGAGAAACAGAGGATACCTAGAACAGATCTCAATCCATAGACTTATGAATTCCTATGATCTCCAAGCAGAATGAATTAAACAAAAACCGTATTTTGGCACATCATAGTAAAATGGTAGAAAAACAAAGGAAAGAGAAAAATCATAAAGTAGCATCTCCCCAAAGACAAATTACCTTCAAAAGTGAAATAAGAACAATGACATCTGACTTCTCACAGAAACGGTAGAAACTCAAAGGCAATATACTTTGACACCTTCAAAATACTGAAAGAAAATACTGTGAAATTAGAATGTCTACCCAGCAAAAGTATCTCTCAAAACTGAAGGTGAAATAAAAATTTTAGGCATAACAAAATGGAGAAAATTAGTTACCAGCGGAAGTACACTTCAAGAAATACTAAAATTTATTCTTTTAGCAAGAGACAAATGATTTTAGATAGAAACTTGGGCAATATAGGAAAAAATGAAGAGTAATTAAAGGGATAGGTTTAATGATTATAAACTCTATAAAACAATGCTAATAATATTCTATGGAGTTTAAAATATATGCCAAATTAAAATACAAGATAACAATAACTTATAAATTGAGAGAAGGATAAACTGAGTTAAAGTGTTCAAAGACCCTTTCATTGTTCAGGAAATGGGTAAAAGTACCAAGTAATATTATACTTTGATAATTCAAGGGTGCATTTTGTATAGGGCAAGCATTAGAGGAAAAGTTTGTCTTCTTTTAAAAAAGTGTATAAGCTAACAGAGTGAAGAAATGGAATTTTTAAAAATACTCGATTAACCCAAAAGAAGGCAAGAAAAGAGAGGAAAAACTCAGCCATAAGAAAGAATGAAATTCTACCATTTGCAACAACATGGATGAGCCTGGAGAAAATTTTCCTAAGTGAAACAACCCAGGTACAGAAGGAGAAATACTACATATTCTCACTCATAAGTGGAAGCTGAATCCATAAATAAACAAATGAACAATAAAGAGAGACAGAGAGAAAGAAAGAAACAAACAAGAATCATAGTAATACATTGAACTTTTAAAAAACAAGAGGTGGAAAAGGGGAGGGGAGGGGGAGAAGGAGGGGGGCTAATGAGGAGTTGGTCGATGGACACAAAGTATGATGAATAAGCTAACTATACTGATCTAACCATCACACGTTGAACACAAGTATTGAAATTCAATGTCATACCCCACATGTATGTATAATAAAAAATAAAAATAAATAATATTTTAAAAAGAAAAGAACATAGTATAGGTGGGACAAGTAGGTAAGAATAATAAGATAATATATTTAAACCCAAATATATAATAATTATAATAAATAAAAATAGACCATACATTCCATTTGAAATATCAAAGAGAAAAAATATATACCACCTATATGATGTTTACAAAAGATGCATAAAAATATCAAGGATGAAGAAAAGTTTAAAGTAAAAGGATGAAAAAACGTATACCATACAACATTATCCAAATCTGTCATATATATATTAATATCAGATAAAGTAGGTTCTAGGGCAAAATACATTATTAGAGGAAAGGAGACACCTTTCATAATGGTAAAAGGGTCAATTCACTAGGTAGACATAACAGTCCCCAAATTTATGCACTTAAATTGCTCCAAAACATGGGATGGGAGAAGCAGCCAGACTCCGCCTGACTGACAGCAGAAGCTGACCAGGCGGCCTTGCCAGCCAAAGTGCTACCACAGACACCAGAGCTGTGTGAGTGGTCCATGACAGCCATCACCACAGCAACAGCTGCCACAAAGGTAGCTTGCTGCCATACCAGCAGCCACCACCATATTATAGGCAGCCTGAAGACCACTAATCAGTACAGACAGAAGGAGAGTCACCAGTGGAGCCTGGGGAAAGAGATGAGTAAGTGCAAACCTACAACTCAGTTGCCATATGCACAGGGGAATTATGTGGCCATAGGCAGTAGCACACCTGGGAGTCAGGTACGTGCACAGATCACAAGACTGCCTTGATCCAGGGAGACACACATGCAGAAACCCCCAAGAGTACAGAAACCCAAGATACCCAAATAGAATAAGGAAGAAAATTCCCAATCACCACCAACCCATCCACCAGTGGTGGGAAGCAACGTACCAGGAGGAGCCTCTATCTGTAGGAAAGAGGAAAGAGAAAACCTGCCCAGGATGACCCATTCAAACTGAGGGGTACCAGTATGCCCCAGTGCACCCATCAGGATCACTGGAAGCTAGCCAAGGTGCCAATAGGCCCACCCAGAGTCACCCACCCCAGCCAAAGAGTGACAGGGCACCCAGGAACTTTTCCCAAGAATTCAAGAGCTTGTCCATGTCCTGGATGAACCAACATAGTGTCAACTAACCACAGCAAAAAATCACTAAGTGTCCCAGTGACTAGGCCACAGAGGAACTCACACATGATTCCAACACTGAATATGGAAGTACCCACATGGAGACTACAGTACTGTGTCTATCTGGAACCAATACTAAAACACCCCACTCAGCTGTCAATATAAAAAACATCTACAGGAGGAAGTCTCTCTCCTTGAAGTCCGCTCCAGAGTAACAGAAGAAGCAATTGCTCTACCAGATAACCAGACATCAATGTAAAGATACTAGAAATATGAAAAGGCAAGAAAATATGACATCAGTGAAGGGATATAATAAGTATCAAGTACCAGACCCCATAGAACAGGAAACCCTTGAAATGACTAAAAAGGAATACTGAGCAGCAAAATTAAGGAAACTCAGTGAGATACAAGAATACTCAGATGACAACAAAATGAGAGAAAAATATCCAGGATCTAAAGGGGAGAAAATGTGCAGAGAGATTAATGCCATAAAAAAGAATATAGCAGAACTCCTGGAGCTGACTGATTCAGTCAACAAAATAAAAAATACAACTGAGAGCTTAAAAAACAGGCTAGAGCAAGCAGAAGAAAGAATTTCTGATCTTGAAGATACTCTTTTCAAAATAACCCAGGCAGACAAAAAAAAAAAAAAAAAAAAAAAAAAAAAAAAAAAAAAAAAAAAAAAAAAAAAAAAAAAAA
>NW_007727482.1:82209-132487 GCF_000696425.1 Galeopterus variegatus | reverse complement strand
CACTGAGGGTTGTGATCCGTTGCTGGTCACGAAAAAAAGACAAAAAAGGAAAAAAAAAAAAAAAAAAAAAAAAAACCCAGGGAAAAAAAAAAAAAAAAAAAAAAAGAAAAAGAAAAAAAAGAAAAAAAGAAAAAGAAAAAGAAAAAGAGAATTTGAAGAAAATCTAAGTGAGCTAGCAGACAACCTGGAGCACAGAAACATTCAAATCATGGGTTTTCCAGAAGGGGAGGAGAAAGGAAAAGGCATTGAAAAACCTATTAAATGAAATAATAGCAGGAAACTTCCCAGATATAGAGAGAGACACAGACCTTCGGATACAGGGTCTCAAAGATCCCCAAACAGATTCAATCTGAAAAGATCTTCTCCAAGACACATGACAGTCAAACTGGCAAAGCTCAAAGACAAAGAGAGAATCCTAAAGCAGCCAGAGAAAAGCATCAAGTCACCTATAAGGGAGCCCCTATCAGACTAACAACAGACTTCTCCACAGACACTCTACAGGCCAGAAGAAAATTGGGTGGTATATTCAAAATACTAAAAGAAAAAAAATTGCCAACCAGGAATACTATACTCAGAAAGGCTATCCTTCAGAAATGAGGGAGAAATAGTACACTTCCCAGACAAACAAAACCTGCAGGAGTTCACCACCAAATGGCCAGCCCTACAACCCTCCAGCATCCAAATGAAAACTGATAAAATGCCAGGAGTAATTAAATATCTTTCACTAATAACCCTAAATATAAACGGATTAAATTCCCCACTCAAAAGACACAGATTGTTTGATTGGATTAAAAAGCTAGACCCAACTATATGCTATCTTCAAGTTACTCACTTCACCTGTAAAGACATACACAGACTAACAGTGAAGGGATGGAAAAAGTTATACCACACAAATGGAAAGCAAAGATGAGCAGGAATAGCTATTTTTATATTGGATAAAATAGACTTTAAAAAAAAAATCACAAAAGCAGACCAAGAAGGCCATTACATACTGATAAAGAGATTTTTCTAGCAAGAAGACATGAGTCATAAATATATATGTGCCCAACACTGGAACAGCCAGATATACAAAGCAAATGCTATTAGACCTAATAAAAGAGATAGACCTCAATACGATAATAGTTGGGGACCTCAACACACCTCTTTCAGCATTGGACAGATTGTCTAGGCAACAAATCAACAGGAAAACACAGGATTTGAACTACACTTTAGATCAACTGGACCTGGCACATATCTACAGAACTTTTCATCCAAAAAGTACAGAATATACAATCTTCTCATCAGCATATGGAACATTTTCCAGCATAGACCACATTAGGTCACAAATCAAGTCTCAGCACACTTTAAAAAAATTGGAATCATTCCAAGTATCTTTTTAGACCACAGTGTATTAAAACTAGAAATCATTTACAAGCAAAACTCCTCAAGAAACTATATAAATACATGGAAATTAAACAACATGCTCCTGAACGTCCTATTGGTACAAGAAGAAATAAACAGGAAATCAAAAAATTTCTTGAAACTAATGAAAATAAAGACACATCATACCCAAACCTGTGGGATACAGCAAAAGCAGTACTAAGAGAAAATTTCATTGCAATAAACACATCAAGAGAGTAGAAAGATTTCAAATAAAAACCCTAACCCTACACATTAAAGAACTAGAAAAACAAGAACAACTGAACCCCAAAAATAGAAGAAAGAAAAATTAAGATCAGAGCATAACTAAATGAAATAGAGACACAAAAAAAGATACAAAAGATCAATGAAACAAAAATTTGGTTTCTTGAGAAGATAAACAAAATAGACAAAGCACTATCTAGGCTAACTAAAAATAGAAGAGAGAAGACCCAAACAAAAATCAGAAATGAAAAAGTAGACATTATAAATGATACCAAAGAAATACAAAGAATCATTAGAGACTATTATAAACAACTATAGACCAACAAATTTGAAAACATGGAGGAAATGAATAAATTTCTGGACACATACAAACTAGCAAGACTGAACCAAGAACGTACAAAACCTAAACAGATCAATAATAAGCAACAAGATTGAAATAGTAATCACCAGTTTCTCAATAAAGAAAAGGACTGGATGGCTTTGCTGCTGAATTCTACCAAACCATTAAAGAGGAAATTAATACCAGTTCTTTTCAAACTATTTCAAAAAATTGAAACAGAGGCCATTCTCCCAAACTCTTTCTATGAGGCCAGCATCACCTTGATACCAAAACCAGGCAGAGATTCATAAAAAAAGAAAACTATAGGCCAATATCTCTGATGAACATAGACACAAAGATCCCCAATGAAATATTAGCAAACAAATACAGCAACACATCAAAAAAATTATACACCATGATCAAGGGGGATTTATCCTAGTGATGCAAGGACGGTTCAACACATGGAAGTCAATAAATGTGATATGCCACATAAATAAAAATCAAGTACAAAAACCATATGATTATCTCAATAGACACAGAAAAAGCATCCAACAAAATTCAACATCCCTGTATCATAAAGGCTCTCAGCAAATCAGGTATAGAAGGAAAGTATCTCAACACAATAAAAGCCATACTTGATGAACCAATCACCAATATCATTCTGAATGTGAAAAACCTGAAATCTTTTCCCTTAAGAACAGGAAGAAGACAAGGATGCCCACTATCACCAATCCGATTTAACACAGTGTTAGAAGTCCTAGCAAAAGCAATCAAGAAAGAGAAAAAAAAAGGGCATCCAGATCTTAAAAGATGAAGTCAAATTGTCCCGGTTTGCAGATGACATTACCCTATATATGGAAAAACCTAAAGGCTCTACAAAACAAACAAACAAACAAACAAACAAACAAAAAACCTCTTAGAGTTGATAAACAATTTCATTAATGTTCCAGGATACAAAATCAACACACAAAAATCAGTAGCATGTCTATACTCCAACCATGAACTAGCAGAAAAATAAATCAAGAAAGCTAGCTCACTTACAATAGTCACACACACAAAAAAATATCAAGGAA
The DNA here is from genome assembly GCF_000696425.1 of Galeopterus variegatus. Lineage (NCBI taxonomy): Eukaryota > Metazoa > Chordata > Mammalia > Dermoptera > Cynocephalidae > Galeopterus > Galeopterus variegatus. The sequence goes on along the minus strand of NW_007727482.1, from coordinate 129,472 downwards.
TATAGTTAACCAAGGAAGTAAAAGATCTCTGCAATGAGAACTACAAATTACCATTGAAAGAAATTAAAGAGGACACAAAAAGATGGAAAGACATTCCATACTCTTGGATTGGAAGAACTGACATTGTGAAAATGTCGATACTACCCAAAGCGATCTGCAGATTCAATGCAATCCCCATCAATATACCAATGACATTCATCACAGAAATAGAAAAACAATGTTAAAATTCATATGGAACAACAAAAGACCCTGAATAGCCTAAGCAATCCTGAGCAAATAAATAAATAAATAAATAAATAAAGCCAGTGGCATAACACTACCTGACTTTAAATTATATTACAAAGCAACAGCAACCCAAACAGCATGGTACTGGTGTAAAAACAGATACATAGAAGGATGGAACTGAATTGAGAACCCAGAAATCAAACCATGTACTTACAGCCAACTGATCCTCCACAAAGGCAACAAGAAAATGCATTGGTGAAAAGAATGCCTCTTCAATAAATGGTGCTGGAAAAACTGGACATTCATATGTAGAAGAATGAAACTAGACCCATACTTGTCACCATATACCAAAATCCACTCAAAATGGAGTAAAGACTTAAATACACATCCTGAAACTCCTAAAAGAAAACATAGGGGAAACACTTCAGGATAAAGACCTGGGCAAAGACTTTATGACTATGACCCCCAAACATAGGCAACAAATGGATAAATAAACAAATGGGATTAATTCAAACTAAAATGCTTCTGCATGGCAAAGGAACAATTAGCATAGTGAAACAACAACCTACAGAGTGGGAGAATATATCTCCAAAATTTGGATCTGACAAAGGATTAATACCCGGAACATAAAAGGAACTCAAAAAGTTAACAGTAAAAACACAAATAACCAGATTAAAAAATGGGCAAAGTAGCTGAATAGACATTTCTCAAAGGAAGGTATACGAATGGCCAACAGACACATGAAAAAAAGCTCAGCATCACTCAGCAACTGGAAAATGCAAATCAAAATCAAATTGAGATATCATCGCACCCCAGTTAGACTTGCTATTATCCGAAAGACAGAGGGTAACAAATGCTGGTAAGGATGTGGAGAAAGGGGAACCCTCCTAGACTGTTGGTAGTGTGGAATATTGACTAGCAAGCTGATGGAGTCCTTGCCTTTCTAAGGGAGTAGGCCATCAAGGCTGGCTTCCCATTTGCCTGCTTCCCCCTTCTCCCTCCCCATGAGGTTTGAACGTTGATTGAACCCGGGACCCTGAGAGTTTTGTAAATGAGAAACTTATGCTCTAATTTTGCTGATAAACAGTTTGCCATGAATCTTCAAATGCCACTGCAGCAGTGAATGTTCTATAAATAGCTTTGTACTAGTCATAACTGACTTAATCAATACCATTTGTTATTTTTACTGGCTTATAAAAAAGAACCTAAAATAAACTAAGATGCTTCACAGGTCAGCAGCCTGTGTAGCCCTCCTGATCCCATAAGCATATTTCTTCAATTCCCCACTGTCTTCCCTTGGGTACTGGTTGATGACATGGTAGGACTGTAAATTGGTGGAGCCATTATGAAAAATGGTATGGAGGTTCCTTAAACAACTACAGATAGAACTGCCATACGATCCAGCAACTCCACTGCTGGTTATATACTCAGAGGAATGAAAATCATCATGTCGAAGTGGTACCTGCACTCCCATGTTTAACACAGCTCCATTTACAAGAGCCAAGAGTTGGAACCAACCTAAATGTCCATCATTGGATGACTGGATAAGGAAAATGTGGTATATATACACAATGGAATACTACTCTTTCATAAAAAAGAATAAAATACTGCCATTCCCAACAACATGGATGACCTTAGAGTAAATCATGTTAAATGAAATGACAGGCACAGATAGGGAAATAGCACATGTTCTCACTCATAAGTGGGAGCTAAAAAATAAGCAAATAAATAAATAAAGATAGAACAGTCACAATAATAAGCTGAACTTTCAAAAGGAGAGAACAGAACTGAGGTTACCAGAGATGGGAAGGGGGGAGGGGTGGGGGGATAAGGGAGGAACTGGTAAAGGGACATGAAAAACTATTACACTGTATAATGTTGAATATAGTAATTATCCTGATTTGAGCATCCAATATTGCACACAGGTATTGATATTCAACTCTGTATCCCACAGATATGTGCAATCAACTGTTACAATAAAAAATAAAATAAAATAAGAAATAACTGGGAGCTAAAAAAAGCAAATAAATAAAAAGGAAAGATACAACAATCACAATAATACATGGAACTCTCAAAAGGAGAAAACAGAACTGACATTACCAGAAGTGGGAAAGGGGGAGGTGGGAGGGAATAAGGGAGAAACTGGTAAAGGGACACTAAAATCAATTAAATTGTATAGTGTTGAATATACTAATTATCCTGATTTGAGCATCACATATTGCACATGATATTCACTTCTGTACCCCACAGATGTGTACAATCAACTGTTTCATTAAAAAACTAAAAATTAGGGCTGAGCCTGTGGCGCACTCGGGAGAGTGCGGCGCTGGGAGCGCAGCAGCACTCCCGCCACGGGTTCGGATCCTATATAGGGATGACCAGTGCGCTCACAGCTGTCACTGGCTGAGCACGGTGCGGCTGGTCTCAAAAAGGACAAAAAAAAAAAAAAAAATTAATAGAAATTATTTCTTAGAAAACCATGAGAAGTAAAAATTAATAGAATTTTAAAAATTAAATAAATTCATAGTCGTATGGGAGATTTCCATGCTCCTCTCTCAATAGATGGCACAATAAGCCAGCAAAAAAAAAAAAAAAATCTCAGAAATGATATAGGAGAATTGATCTACATGATTAACACATTTTATCTAATTGGCTTGTGTAGAACTCTGAACATAACAATTGCAGAACACATATTCTTTTTAAGTAAAGACAGAACTTTACGTGAACTAATTTATCTTTCTTGGGGAATTTACTCGGCATGATTTTTATGAACAATGATGATAATATGGTGATATATATTATGTCTATTTGTTTATAGCTGACAGTCCTTCAGTTTCAAGCCACAGAGAAACACATACTCCCAGAAGAAATCTCTGGAGTTGGAGAGTATTTATTTTGCTTCAGAACTATTCATCTTTGAGAAACAGAGTTCATTTATCAAGTTGCAAGGTACCACTTTGGGAATGAAAAGTTTGCATACCTGAATAAAACACTTTTTATTAGTTTCTTTCTGTTGCTTATAACAAAAACCTTAAGGGGAGTTAGGGAGAAATTGGCAAAGGGCCACAAAAATGTTTCATTGTGTAATGATAACATTTTTTTAAAAAACCCTGAAACTGGGTAATTTATAAAGAAATGAAATTTGTTTCTTACAGTTCGGAGGCTGAGAAGTCCACAGTTCAGGAGGACCTTCTTCTTAGTGAGAACTCTCTACAGGGTCCCATGGTGACCAGGATGTCACATGGCAGAGACTGGGCTGAGCAAGAAAGAACTAATTTTCTCACTTGCTCTCCTTATAAGGCCAGCAGAACCACTCCCATTACTCCATGAGTAGATCAATCCATTCACTAGGGTGCAGTCCTCAGATCTAGTCACCTTTTAAAGGCCCCACCTTTCAAATCCATAATTGGATTTCCCACCCTTTTAACACTGTTACAATGGGGATAAAGTTTCCCATACATGAACTTTTCAGGGACACATTTGACCCACAGCACACTTAAAAACAGTTAATTTTGTCACCAGTAAACTATAATATGTTATGTAAATATTGGTGGAACTCTTCAATTTATAATGCTAACTCTGCTTCCCTATAGGTTTTGTTTTGGGCATCTGCCACTGTGATTCTTTTGTTTCTAGGATATAAGCCACTGTAGTCAAGACTCTAAAACAGTACTACTTCAAGGGCTTTGTAATATCTGTCCCCAGTATGACAGAAAGAGTTTTCTTCCATAGCACAAGAGATTGTTACAAAAGAAAATTGCAAGGTAATAAAATTTTCCTAATTACCAGAACTAATTATCAAGAGTAGAACACCAATTTTTAAATTATCTTACTTAGGATGAATGTGGATCAACAATGGGGCAGGGAATATAAGATACAAATGCAGCATGAATTTATGCAGCAGAAATCCCATTCTTTTCAATCCCCCAAAGACTAATTCCATAGCATAGCAATCCTCATCGTCAGGACATTTCTTGCACATCTACATTGGTGATCTGTGTCTTTGAAATGGAAGAAAGCATATCTCAGCAGAGTAAATTCCTGCTGCATTTATATCTTATATTCCCTGCCCCATTGTTGATCCACGTTCATCCTAAGTAAGATAATTTAAAAATTGGTGTTCTACTCTTGATAATTAGTTCTGGTAATTAACCTGTTCTCCAATGTTCATCGCAGCACTCTTTACAATAGCTAAGAGTTGGAACCAGCCCAAATGTCCATCATCAGATGAGTGGATACAGAAAACGTGGTATATCTACACAATAAAATACTAGTCTGCTATAGAAAAGAATGAAATACTGCCATTTGCAATGACAGGATGGACCTAGAGAGAATTATATTAAGTGAAACAAGTCAGGCACAGAAAGAGAAATATCACATGTTCTCACTTATTTGTGGGAGCTAAAAATAAATAAATAAATGCACAAACAACCCGGGGGGTGGGGGAGGGAAGAAGACACAACAATTTCAATTCCTTGAAGTTGATATGACAAGCAAAGAGAAAGGACATTGTTGGGAGGGAGGAGGGAGAAGGAGGAGGGAGGGAGGTTTCGGTAATGGGCCACAATAATCAACCACATTGTATATTGACAAAATAAAATAAAAAATTTTTTAAAAAAGAAAACAATGGGATTTTAAACCTGGCTGGAAATCAGAATCACAGGAGGAGGTTTTTAAAAATATCCATGCTAGACCCCACACCTTGAGATTCTGATTTAATTGGTCTGGAGATGGGTCTGGAATCAGTAATTTTTCAAAAGCTTTCCTGGGTAAATGGTTATAACATGCAGTCAGGGTTGACAACACTTGCTGCAAAAACTTTTCTTCCTCCAGATGTCATTAAAACAAGGTAAATACACTTTTGCTGGTAAGGCTTAAACATTAAGAAGAGTCTGCTGGACACTAGAATATTAAGTTCTACTGCTGCTTCGTGGGGGTTTTTGTTTTGTTTTGTTTTGTTTGTTTTGGTGTCCTATGGTTTGGTCATTTATTCAGTCATTTAACAAATGTTTACTTAGTACTCACTACAGCCAGGCATTGTGTTAGAGGAATGATTCTCAATCAGGGCAGATTTTGCCCCCATCCACACTCTGGGGATATTTGGCAATGTCTGGGGACATTTTTGATTGTCATAACTAGGGCGAGTACTACTGGCATATACTAGTAGAGGCCACAGATGCTGCTAAACCTCCTACGATGCACAGTATAGCCCCCCACAACAAAAGATATTTGGCAGAAAATGTAAATAATGCCGAGGCTGAGAAATCCTGTGTTAGAAAATGAGAATATACAGAAAAAAAATCACTATCTCTATGGAATTATGATCTAGTAGGGAAGGCAGACAATACACAAATACCGTGTGTGTATGTGTGTACACAATCTGTATATGTATATGTATGTGTATATATACACACATCTGTATGTACATATGTATATGGCTATATATGACATGAGGTAGTTGTGTTATAAAGATGACTTAAGCAAAGGGAATAGAGTGGGGTGAGGCTATTTTGTATAATAGGATGAGGGAAGGCTTTTCTGAGAAAATGCCATTTAGGCAATCATCTGAATGATGTAAAGCAGTTAGATGAGAGGAGACAATATATTTTCTCAGAGTGTGAGGAAGGAAATAAATTAGGGAAATATGGTAAAGTTTCAGGCAACTCAATTGGGTTTTGTGGTTGTAATTTTACAGTGAAGCCAGTCTTTGAGGTTGTGGGTTCTAACCACGTTCAGCTCTTGTACGCATGTGCGTAAGAGTAGGATTAACCAGGATTGGGATTTTTCCATGTGATTTTAATGGAGGAAGAAAGGATCATGGGCTTTGAAGGCATTTTTAGGGGTGGATTCTAAACTGTGATAGACAGTTGGAAAAGTGATAGGATCATTGGACTTCAGGCCCAGATGGAGTCAGAGAAATACTAGTGTGAGGATACCAGAAGTAAAATGGAAGGAAAGAGAGTAAGGGTCAGAAAATTAGATGATTGAAAATGAAGTAGTTTTGAAGCCAACATTTAAGCAGGAAGGAGGATCTTCTCCTACTTGGTGCCCATTTTATATCCTACTGTGGTCATGGTAGCCAGGAGATGAGTATAAGAAGCTTTGTATTGGTGTCAGTTGAGAGACAACAATTTTTTTTTTAAATCATGTTCTATAATGTTGACTTGATATCTTTCTCTAGTTTGTTGGTATATGTGTTGGGGAGTCTGAGTGAATAGGGACAGATGTGTACAAAGCCTAGTGTACAATACTGTAGTGGATTGAATTATGTCTCCCCGAAACTCAATGAAGTTTGAATTGTATCCCTCAAGTTTTGTGTATTAGAAACTTAGCCCCCACTGTGACTGTTAAGAAGGTGGGAAAACCTATTATGGTAATTGAAAGGTGGAGCTTTAAAGAGGTCATTAAATTGTAAGACCCTGCTGTAGTGAATGGACTAAAAGTGGTGGTCAGGGGTGTGGTTCTGAGGGCTTTAAAAGGAGAGGAGAGTCTGTAGCTCTCTCTGCTTTCTCTGCTTCCACTGTCTTGCAATGTGGGACCCCTGGGTCACTGTTGCCACCACCGGATGGACTTTGGACTTCCCAGCCTCAGAAACTGTAAGCAATAAATTTCATTCTCTTTATAAATCACCCAGTTCACTGTACTTTGTGATAAGCAACAAAAATGGACTAATACAAATACCAAGATTAGCATATTGGGTTAAGGGGAAGTAAGCAGGCACCTGGAAAGAAAAAGAAAGAAGACTTTTCCATATAGGTTGATCCCTTTCCTCTGGAATCTCAGTTTCTACGTGAAGACATCTATCTTATATTCTTTCCTCTTTTTTGGCCCTTTTCTCTACCATACATTTTTATTATGATTTAGTATTTGTTCATGTAGATGAAGGTGAAACTACATTTATGTCTAGCAAAATCTGCTTATTCACACAGTATAATTACATGGCTACAATATGAATATTTATGGCTTAGGTTTTGAGGATTCATTTTCTGTGTCTCTTGGTCCCTCCTATTCCTACCATTTCTAGTGAAGGTTGCAATTTTTGAACTATTTGTTTAACTAAAAATTCTTCTCATGTTATGGATAGTCCATGCCCTATCTCATCCATACATTACAAACTTTAAACAAATATCAAGACTCAGAATAGTTTCTTTCCTTGCAGAGAAAAAAAAATCTGTTTTTTTTTTTTTTATTTAGTATCTATCTTTGAGTAGAAAGAAATGGTGATCTTTTCATACAGGGTATATAATCTGACCCCATTGTCTATTATAGTGCTTTATTGTACTGAAGGGAACTATAAACCGGTTAAAAAAATAAATGTACTGCATGAATCAGTTCTGTGCTGTTTCAGGAAAAGAACAGGTGCAAGAAGACCCATTTAATCTCTCACAGCTCTTAATTTCTGTGATTCTTTTAAACCATGTCTTATGAAGGACACTTGGTGCTTTTGAAGAGCTAGGGTAATGTATTTACAAGTATAAAATGGGTTCATTAAGTTTAGTCATTTTGCTCATCAAAAATATGCAGCCTTATCAGAGGAAATAATTCATTGTCAAAGTATATATGTTAATGACCCTCTTCATAGTCAAAGCACATTTTAATATTTATTCAGAGGCCAGATGAGGACTTTTAAAGTGGTTAATTTTAAAACAAAGTGACTTTTGTTCAGGGAGAAAAAAATAAAACACTGAATATGAACAAAATGAGCATTTGTGTCACTGTTTCCACATGATACAGCATTTGTTAAGCATCAGCACCAATCATGTATTTTTATTCAACACATGATGTAGCCTTGGTTTTCAAATGCATAATCACAATGTGTGTGTGTGTGTGTGTGTATGTGTGTGTGTGTGTGTATATATATGTATGTGTGTATTGACATTAAGGAATTGTGGATAGATTTCTCGTTGTAGCAATCATTATACTCCGTCCTCCTTAGGTAAAGACAATGATGACACAGATGTTGAACAAGGTGCTAAAGCAACATGATTTAACACATTTCTCATTCTTTAATGAAGGATTGGCATTGATTGAAACATCCAATCCTCAATTATCCCCTTCCAGACACAGACAGGGACTTGGAGAACAATACAAGCTGTTTATGAAGGGTTCTCTGTCCACATAGTCTTATCTCTATTTTACCTCTAGTTAACGTTTTATAGAATAGGGGAACTTGGAGCCAAGAGATTATCAGTCATTTTAGTGACACCAGGTCGTGTGGCAGGAATATGTTCAGATTTGAAGGAAGCCCTCACTGGAAGCTTTTGACTAGGGTCATCTCTCCTGGAGTCATGTTGGCATTTGGTATTTGGCTATTTCTTTTGAAAATTATCTCAAAGTAAAGAAGCTATACTTTTACTCTGATGCTGTGTTGGTTGAAAAATTAACCCAAGTAAACCCTTGAATTGATTCAAATCATCTGCCTTTTCTCTACCTAAATCCAGGCTGATAGAAAAAGTCCTCAATGAATAGACTGGGGCCTCTGTAACTTTGTGGTCTGTCAACTGAAATTGAGTGGCAGTGAGGCAAACTCTCAAAAATTCGGGAATAGCAAGGGATACACATGCTATGGTGGACTATAGGTACATCCAAAGAACTTGGTGCAAGGGGAAACTTTAAAAGAGAAAAGAAGTCTGCATAATCTATTTTGAAACAAAGACCATTGGTTACAGGTGCTTGTTGCAGGAGTTGGCATTAGCTTATTTGTGGAGATAGCCATTGTTAGGCAAATGTCCTTGTGCAAGTGGCTCATCAGGAATACTGTGGTTTTGAAGAATTCCTTGGATAGTATCTGTCATAGGCATATGAGAGGAGGGCTCTTCTCTCATGGTTTCTTGGCTTCATTTTGTTAGAGTTTGACAAATGTGACTCCATTTTGGTACTGGCAACTTTCACACATCTCCATCCACATCAGGGTTCTCGGAGCAGCAGGGGAAACCTCTGGTGAGTCTCTGGTCTTCTCAGCTCTGGTTCTCCACCATGGATATTTCAAACATTCCCACACTCTACAATGCTTTGACTCCAGAATATTCCTGTCACTTTCAGCAAATTGCTTTCCATTTTATTGAGAAACTGAACCCATCTCATGAGGGCTCCTTTAACTTCTTGCCATCAAATGAAAAACACACTGGCATGCCCAGCTATTCTTCGCTTCTCTTATAAGAAAAGTGATAATACTTCTAGAGGTTCTTTGACATCTTTTCCTTTTTTTCTTATTTACAGACCGTGGAAGGACATTTTTCTTCTTTCTCCTTTTTAAAAAAAATATTTTATTAATATTATTTTTTACATTCTATGATGTTGTTGCAGAGCAGTTAGGAGGGAGGAGGAGAAGGGAAAGGAGAAGGAAAAGTGATGGAAGGAGGAGGGGTGGGTTTGAGGCCTGTGGCACCCCCACATTCTCACAGGGGAAACCAGGGAGCTTTCAGTGGTGGCTTGGTCATTGCTGGACTGGATGTAGATGTCAAGGGGGTGTGGCAAAAGCCCTTGTCCCCCACCACCCCAGCTCAGGGACCCAGGGATCTTCCTGCAGTGGCATAGTGGTTATCGCTGGGCTGGTTGTGTGTGTCGGGGGTGTGGCTGAGGCCCTAGGCCCCCCACCACTCTGGCTCAGGAGAGCATGGGGCTCTTCCTGCAGGTCTCAGTGGTAGTTGCTGGGCTGGTTGCTTGTGTCAGGGGGGCATGACCAGGGCCCTTGGCCCCCAACCACCCTGGCTCAGGAGAGCCCGTGGTGCTTCCTGTGGTGGCTTGGTGGTCTGGTGGTCATTGTTGGGCTGACTGTGGGTGTGAGGTGGCAAGGCCAGGGCCTGAGGCCACCCACCACCCCAGCTAGGGAGAGCCTGGGGTCTCCTTTTTTTTAAATCCTACTCTTTCCAGAGTTACTATAATTAGCAAACTGCTTGTCTTGTATCTCTCACTGAGGTGTAAGCCCCACCCATGTGGGGCAGAGAACTGGTCTCTCCTGCTTCCCATTGTGTTTCTAGTGCAGAGATCAATGTCTGATTCAATAAATGTTTTTTGTTTTTAAATTAATGAATGAGAGCTAAGACGATGTATGGTGAGGCAGAGTGGTGTTATGGAACCCATAGTGTTTTACAGTTCAGTTTCAATGATTTTGTTCCTTTTGAGGTCCCATTTGATAGTCTATACTCATAGGTAGAGTTTGATCAACAAAGCAGTAGTATTTTTGGAAAATTTGTCTATAGTCGCTTGTTTATTTCTAACTTAACACAGATTCTATGTCTTCAACCAGGTGTCAGGTTTATGGCATTCAAACTATGCCCTGTTACCAAAGGACTACTAATGTGTAAGTTTCCCAGTGAATTACTTATCTGAAAGTTAAATAATAAAAAAAAAAAAATGAGGAGAAGCCGCATAAGAAAATGTTTTTACAGAATTACTCTATTAAATTAATTGAAACATTGCATAATACATATTACATACCAATGATATGGTTGAACATACTGTGCTTTTCCCAAAAGAAAAACATTCAGCTATTTACATATAAAATGAAAGTGAAAGTAAAAAGGTCAACTTCAGAAAACAATATACCATCCCCAAAGGAAAAATAATATTTAAGACCTATCATTTAGAGGTTATATTTCAGGTCCAAATGAAATGAATCATTCATTCCCAGCTAGCACATACCATGTTGTGAAACTTTCTTAAAGAGGAGTAGGAGGAAAAAGCAGTATAAAATCTGCTCATGTGTTACCTTTTATCTAAGTATCTTAAAACAAACTTCGGTGTTATATCTTTTCCCAGTAGACTACAACTTTTTTTGGAACAAAATTAAATACATACTACTTTTATTTTAAATAACTATTTCAACAAATGCTTGTTGATGGCCTGCTTTATTCTAACACTGGCCTGGACTTTGAAGTAGAGGGGAAGAAAGGAAATTGATGCTTAAGTTGGGCTGATTCTTGGAGAAATCGTAGCTGTTAATCAGACTAAGGAAGGTGGAACTGCCAGGAAGAAGTAACAGCATGCTCAAAGGCATGGAAGCATGAAAAAAGCACAGTGCATGCAGAAAACTACAAATGCTTCAGTTTGACTAATGCAAGGGTGCTTGTGGAGATATAAATTTGGGAGTCCTTAATATATAGGGGGTAGTTAGATCACCCAGGAGGAGTATGTGGAGGAAAAAAAAACGAGAGCACAGAGATTGAAATACAAGGAAACATATCCAAGGGATGGGCAGTAGAAAAGTTGACAAAAGACAGAGAAAGAACAATTATCAAAGAAATGATATCACAGAAACACACACACTCACACACACAAACACACACACACACGCACACGCAAGGTAATAAGCAGGTAAACTGCAGTAATGTCTCTAATTTTCACCTCTCCCTGTATGCCCTCCCATTGTTATGTGCATTTTCAGTGCCTTCCCACTTTGACTCTAGGCTCAATCATACAACATGCTTTAGCCAATGAAATTATAGCAGATATGACACAGATGGAGGCTTGAAGAGCAGCATGCACAATTGGGCCTGTACTCTTGTGTCCCTGCCACTAGAAGGACAAGCTTGGATAGCCCACTGCTCACAACAGGGTAATAAATGTCGTTTTAAGTCACTGAGATTTGGTGTGGTTTGTTATGCAGCAATAGCTGACTAGTAAACAGAGTTCTCAAGGAGAAAATGATCAGTCGTATGAAATGGTAGAAAAAGAATATAAGAATTGAATAGAGCACAGCGAATTAAGCAAACAGAAGGATTCTGCTGACATTCATCAGAGCAGTTTCAATGAGGTGGTGGGTTTGGAACCACAACTGTGGAGGATTTGAAGAGTGTAAAGATAGAACAATCTATTGTTTTATGGAGATAGACTGGGAAGGCAATGTGGAGAGAAAGAGGGCAATAGCTAGAGATATATGGATAAAGAGAAAGGGTGCTATATGAAGATGATAGAGATATGGGTACATTTATATGCTTAGGAGATGGAACCAGCAAAGGGGAAGTAGTTAAAAACACAGAAGATGGAATGACTTATGCAGAGTGATCCCTGAACAGGTGGAAGGTGATGACAACTCTAGCATAGGAAAAGGAACTAGCCTTAATTAGAAAAAGTGGTACTTCACTGAGCTGAGAAGATAGAAGTAAGGATAGGAATAGGTAAGGATAAGTTTTCAGGGAAGAAAGGAGAGGGAGAAGACAAGAGAAAAAGGGATTTTCTATATTATGGCCTCTAAGGAATATTGGGCAGGAGACTCTGCAATGTCACATTGCAGAGTGAAAAGAATGACAAACATTAGTAGCTGCTATTAGATGAAGTAAGGGAAGATTTCCTCTGGTATTAAGGACCAACTAAAGCTGAGGATGGTAAGAATACGTGCTTGTATTTCTCTAGAAGAGCTTTGTGATTCAGGTCTAGGAAAAGGTGGGCAGTTGGATAGATTCTAGTTTGGGATGTTTCAGGGTAGTGTGATAGAAAGCAAGAGATACTGAATACAAAAGGATCAAATAGGGAAGGAAGTTGTATCAGTAGAACTGTACAGTATAGACATGGGCACAGAAATCCTGACCATAAGTAATAGCTTAAATAAAGAAGAGCTTACTTTTCTCATACAACAAAAATCCTGAAGAAGGAGGCTAGGATCATGCTGTGATTCCACAGTATCATCATTGTAACATCAATATATCATTATTCTTCTTATCCTTGATACATGGTTCTAATACAAGTGCTGAACAAGAGCATCATCACATCTAAATTCCAGGCAGGAAGAAGGAGGGAGTCAAGGGCTTTCTCTTAATGAGGTGCTACTTTGGGAAGGGAAGCCTTTCACTGGGACTTCCCCTAACCAACTTGGACAGAAGTGTGTCACATTGCATCCCTTGTTACAAAGGAGACCAGAAATTCAAGGCTTTAACTTTACAGCCTCTACAGTAGAGGGAGGCCCAAGAACAGGGTTTTGATATTGGAGGTAAATGAGCCAATGTATAGTGTTTGTCACATAAGTGAGACCAAGAGGAACTGACACATTGCAAGAAAATGCAGGAACCAACAGTAGAAACTTCTGATAAATTTGAAAATCAGATGTGGTGAGACATGCTGTGAGGCTAGGGGATATTGGAGGTTACAATTTCTGGTGTGAAGCAATTTAAGCAATAAGAGATGGTTGTCGAAGAACCATAGATATAAAGTTTTTTGGTATCAAGAAGGTTAAAAAAATATCGGACTAGAAAGGATCTTCCATATGGATATTGACATTTCTCAAGATGGTGGAGGGACCCGGAGGTTTAGAAAAGTAAAAAGTAAAAAGTTAGTTTTCTTAATAAAGGAAAAAACATCCTTTTTTGTAGATTACATTGGTAATGAAAACAAGTCCTGTTGCACATTCTTAAAACCTGAAAAGAAATCAGGATGACTCCAAAGAAAATCAGAGAGCAGGTCCAAGAGAAAGTTAATATTAACTGAACTATCAATTACCTATTGCTTTGAAATAAACCAATCCAAAACGTAATGCCTTAAGACACAACCATCTATAATTTTTCAGAAGTCTGTTGGTTGACTGAATGATCTGAATTTTGCTGATTTGGGCTGGGCTCAGCTGATTTCAGTTTGGGTCATTCATACATCTGTGTTCAGATGACATGTCAGCTGCTGGCTGGCTTGTCTAGGATAGGCAGCCTTACCTGGAATGATTAGGCTCTGCTCCTTGTGGTTTCTCATCTTCCAGCAGGCTAGCCTGTGCTTACTCTTATACAGAAGAAAGCATCCAAAAGAGAAAGCAGAATTATGCATGATTTCTTGTCACCTAGATTTGAAATTGAAACAATATACCTTCTTCTGCATTGTACTGAACAGAGCAAGTTACAAGCCTAGCCCAGACTCAAAAGGTGGGGGAAAGGACTCCACCTCTTAGTGGGAGGAGCTGAAATATCACAGTACAAATAGATACAGGAGGGGAAGTATAGTGTGTAAATACAGGAGGGGAAGAATTAAAACCATTTTGTTACCTATCTACCACATTGTTTATTTTCTTGACTCTTTATTGAAATTTGTGACCATGAAAAGTCTGACTATATCTGCTTCATAAAGATAAACATAAATGCTCAGAGCTTGACTAAGTGGCTTTTCTTAGATTGTTAGATTGGATGATTTGAAATGTTGGTGGATGGCATTCATAAATATGGATGAACATATATCCCTTAGAATATTGTATCATTCTATTTTTTTTAAATCTCAGATTGAATTGCTAATCCTAGTAGCTAGTGTGCATGTTGAGCTCTTGCCATGTATTTAATAACAATTTTAACCTCATCTTCTTAGCCATGTAATAAAGTACAAACTCATCATTGAATTGCTTGGCTATTATGTGCCTTATTTATTAAGCAACTTGTTAGAACACTGGTGTAGCTCAGGCACACAGCAATAGCTTTCTCCTATTTCTATGAGAGTGATGAAAGAGAAGGAAGAGAATGTTTTGTAAATCCAATGATCCTTCACACATCTGAAACAAACAATATCAAACCTGGTGTTTCAAATCTGTGACTACCAAATGTTCTCCTGACTGTGCTCCCATCCAGAGCACACACATGTCCATCTGTGTCAGCATGGATCATTCTCTCCCCTCCTCTCTTCTTTCTTCTTTCCCCTCTCCAAATTAGTTCTGTGTGAATACAGATTTGGAAGAGAGAAAAAGCAGAACACTCAGTCTTTCTCTGGGTGAGTGAGATTCTCAAATAATGATTCTCCCAAATGCCACAAAGAAGTTGTTATTAGGTTGTGAGACCTGAGTGGGAACACAATTCCCTTCCCAGTTGTTCTTTCATGCACCACTTCAGGAGCCATGAAACAGGAGATTTAAGATAAATAATAGCTCTTCACACAGTTTAATGAAACAATTTTTCTCTTGAAAATCACTTTATTTCTAGTTGTACTTTCAATGCTGGTGTCGTAAAAATGTCACAGAATCAAGCTTTTTATGAACATGTCAGTGTATTCAAAGTGTTCCACAGAACCTCCATGGGAATTTTTTTGTCCTTGAAATCTACACATTGCCACATAGCCTTTCCTCTATAATTAGTATTGAAAGGTTCTCTTTAGTGGAAATATACCTCTCTCAGAGTATAAGAGGGAGCAGGTGGGTGGAAATAGACTTAGATCATTTGCTAGACATGGAAAGGGAAACAAACAGTGATAATGGCATATGGCTGTGAAGGAAATATTGAACAAAGGTGTTCTGAGCAGTGAAGTCATACAAGTCAACAGTGGATAGAGGCCATAACACAGGCTGCTTGTTCCAAGAGTACTGGAACATCTTGGAGGGATATTTTCCCCAACTCGGGGTCACATTGTTAAGTCTGCAACATCAGTCTACATTGCTGTGGACTGAGACTGTTCTGGGAACCATGACATTACCCTGTGGCCACCATCACCTATTCCATGGAAGTCTTAGCTAATCAGAGTTTCTTGATATCTGGGTGGTTTTCACAGTATACCTTCTTTCTTGACTCCATTGATTTTATAGCTCTAAACTCTGGACACCCATTCAGTATCTGGCTCCTTCCCCTCTCCCAGTAGATGAATTTCCAGGCAACCATGAGTCAACAACCCTGATATCACTACAAATGCATTCACTTAACCTTAAAGTAAAAGTCAAATTCATTGGATATCCTCATAAATAGGCCGGGAACCTGTTGGGTGGTTTTAGTAGTCAGCCCTATTCTTTAGCCAGAAGGTTCCCATCTATGTACCTTGATTTAAGATGGTAGACCTTGCCTACCATCCAGATATTTATATGAACAGCTTGCCAGAAGGTACAAAGTTTCTACCACTGGAGTAAAGAATTCTTCTGGCCTGATCTAAGTTTTGAAAAAAAATCTCATTTGCAATTTCCATTCAAATTGGATATGGCACATAACATAATATTAAAAGTTAAGATAGCATGCTGTTGGACTTTTTTTTTTTTTTTTTTTTTTTTTTTGTGGCAGCTGGCTGGTACTGGTATCAAATGCTTGGTGTTTTCAACATGGCACTCTAACCAACTGAACTAACTGGCCAGCCCTGTTGGACTTTTGGTTTCAGCTCCAACATGTAAAGAATTTGGGAAGTTGTCATTCCCATCCTCATGACAAGAAAAGATGAACTGAAAATTAATTATGTTTTTTGGACCCATCAGGGAACTGAGGTGTAGGGAAAACCACCACCTTGAAATCTGGAGAGATGGGTGAGTCCAGAGTCACAGTTGAGTTGTTTACCTGGAGCAGAATCAGCTATAGCCATAAACTGGTAGGAACACTTAAATGGTAATTTTGAATAATTGCTAGAGGCTGAGTATGGACTAGGATGAGAGGAAGAAACTACTAGGAATACAGTCTTGTGTGGAGAACTGTACTTTCTTGGGATTTACCTCCAGGAACCCCAACATATATTCATTGTAAAGAGTTGAAAAAGATCCCTTGGTGGCTCTGACAGGGCTAAAGGAAGAATAACCATTGTGAAATATGCCCAGAGTATTCCCCATGAAAAACGCTTATTCTCCAGGAAAAGACTTTACCAGTCTTATCCCACTTTGAGGAAGGGCATTTCTCCTACTCCATTGCCCTCCTGGCTTCCTCTCTTGTTTAAGAAGGAAAAGATAAAGACAGGAAACACTTGGAATGTCACAGCCCAAAGACACAGGCCCATTAAAAGACTAAGATTTGATCATAAGTTTGTAGACTGCTTCCCCTCCCCAACACCTTACCACCACCCCAACAGGCCTCCAGCATAATGACAGTGCATTTCACCTAAAAGAGCAGCAAGATGCAGACTCTCTTTGAGGAGGAGTATTAGGGAAGCCCAAAGTCAACAGGGGAGGCAAAGATAAAGGCACTAGAGGAATTTGAAGCCTTTAGCACCAACAGCTATAGCAAACATTAGACATAGCCCAAGTCCTAGCCAGATTAAAATGAAATCTTATACCAAAAGCCTATTTACCATAGTTCATATTATCTGATACATTATGTCTGGCTTTTAGCAAAAAAAAATCAAGCTATTCTAAAAGGCAATAAAGATCACAGTATGAAGAGACCAAACAAACATTAGAACTAAACTGAATTCCTACAAAGATGTTGGAATTATCGGACAGTAGATTTAAAATAACTACAATTAATACATTTAGGGCTCTAATAAATAAAACAGACAACATGCAAGAACAGGTGGGCAATTTAAGCAGGGAGGTGGATACTCAAAAAAGGAATAAAAAAGAAATGCTAGAAATCAAAAACACTGTAACAAAAATGAAAAATGCCTTTCATGGGCATCAATATATTGGACATGGCTGAGGAAAGAATCACTGAGCTGGAAATTATTGAAATTTCCTAAACAAAATGCAGAGATAGAATACTGCCTGAAAACCTTCAATGACACATAAAATAGTAATTTTATTATAATTATATCCATTAAACAATTAAAAGATGTTTTAGATATGACCAGTGACTGGATGCAATGCTTATCTTGAGTATTTGCTTACAAAGTGAACATCTATGCAAGCTGTTTGCTCTTTTGACATAAAAGTATAATGAAGATGTTTGGACCATGTAATATGGTCAGAGAATTGTCTTATGTGTATACAACTTAAATTGAATGAGCATTGTACCCAAATGTTTTATCTTTTGAAATCATGCTAGAACCAAGAACAAAAAAGCTAGGAAAAACTATTTCCATTATGATGGATGTTAAACTGCTTACTTCCTCCTCAAAAAAAGCAAATGCCACAGGACAAGTCACTTCACCTTACTGAGCCTCAGTTTCCTCCTATGTAAAATGTGCATGAAGGTACTTGCTCTGCCTATCTCACAGAATTATGTGAGTTGAGAGTGTGAAATCTCCTTGCAGAGTGTGATTGTTATTTTATCTTCCATTTCCTGAGGGCCTTACTGTAACTGTGTTCTCTAACTTATTAGTTGGTACCAACCTACTCTTCCTTCCAACAGGTAGCTGCATGTTTATGTAGAGGACTTCTAAAGATTGAAAATATGTTTTGAAGCCCTCAGGAATAGTAGAATTTCAGCACAAAAACAGATGAGGGCTAAAACTGGAAGTTTTTTTTCAAATATATCACATAGTTAGCTGTCTTTCTTACTTGAGGGCAAAACAAAGTATAAAACATCACTCCAATGTTTATTTTTTCTATTTCAGATTTAACCTTGTTTTAAATAAATATTTCCAATTTTCTACTTTAAAATTAACCTCCTACCTTTCATTTCTCCAGGCCCATGTTTAGCCTTGTGTGATAAATTGACAGATTTCCTCAGAATTTGACTTCTTGAGCTTTACTTCCTGTAAGTGTATAGAAAATTAAATTATTCCCTTGTGGCCTAACACTAGATTACTGGAATTGAAACAAAAGTTTCAAATCTAGATGATAACAAGTAACCTAAATGATTTAAGCGTTTTTCCCCAGATTTAGCAATATAGAACATTATAAAATCCAGGATTTTTTACACTGGAAGTGCTTCTTAAAAAATAATAATAACTCACCTGGGTCTTCTAAGGTGAATGAGTATTGTATTGGATAGGAATGGAAAACGAAAGTCACTAAGAAAGAAGCCTGGAAAGATAAAATTCAAGGTCGTGGGGATTACAAGTAGTTTTTAGTTTTTATTTATAGTTTTCTATCTTTAAAAAGTGAGAATGTATAACTTTTAAAAAATCATGAGAAAACAAGTTCCATTAAAAATTAAATGTGAATAAGATAACTATTTCAATAATTTTCAGAGCTTACTGATGCTCCTAGGGTTATTGAATTTAAGAACTAACTGGGTTTAGCTACTGAGCCAATTACTTTGTTTTTTGGATGAGACTACTGAAGTAAGAGAGGTCCAGTGCCTTGCCCGAGCTCACACAGCGAACGAGTTGGCAGATTTGGACATGGGATTTGGATTTCCTGGTTTCTCACCCAATATTTATTCCACTGAGCCCCAATGAATTCCACATGTCCATCTTCACTGGCTATTACAGAAGGGTGGTGTGGTAGGCTTTAAAATCAGTCTCCCTTTTAGTATTTTTTATGCTGTTAAATACAGCTCTATTTTGTAACTCAAACTACGCAGCACAATGATAAACAATTCTCTACTGTAAATGTCAGAATAGATGATAAAAAGGCAGGGGGTGGGACAGCCATTTTGCTGGCTCAGCTACGTGTCCTGGGAGTTGTTACTGGTAGCATAGCATAAAGACTAGTCCTCAAGTCCTTCCAAATATTCTGTGAACTTCTTTATATTTCTTTCCAATTCCTTTTCTGCTTAAACTGGAGTAGATTCTGAAGTATGACACCTAGAATGAACCTGCCTAAAGCATCTCAGCCAATAAAGAGCAGTTCTAAGGCTTGAAGTCAGGTCTGACCCTCTAAACTGACCTTCTAACCTCTTCAATTCTAAGGTCTTAGAAAGGAAGGGGAAAGGTCTATCTTGACCTTATTCTAGAGTGAATTTCTTTAATTTTCAGAAACAATTTCACCATAAACAGAGAGGTCTCAAGAAGAGAAATTCTCTAACACAACATTTTCTTGCAAGAATTGTGGGTTCCATTCAAATAATTAGAGTTGCAAGCAGGGCAGAAGAGGAACTTCACTGCTTCCCTTATCAATGCTGCATTGAGGGAAACTTGAGATGCCCTGGATGTTGAAAAAAAGACATTAGACTGGCAGAGGATACTGAATTAACCACAGCAATGAAGATTAGTAAGCAGACCCTGCTAGTAGCTGGACTGTTTCTACAGAGTTAGTAACAGGAGCTGTAAGTGACCCAGAGAACACTCACTGTGGAGTGTTGACATACCATTAGGCTTCATGGGACTTCAGGCTGTAACATTTTCCTTGCTGCAGATTGTTTGGTGGAATTATATTTTTTGTCATAAAAATCCGTTGTGTCTTGATGTGGCCAGGGTTCTTTCAGGTTTGGGAGTTGGTGCCAGTTTAGTAAGCAGTTCAGTGGAGACAACTCTAGGTTTCTTATTGGAGGCTGGTACTAAAAAAGAGAAGAAAAGAAAAGTTAAGTTGACTCTTCTACTATAGATATCATTAATCCTAGTGATATTTTTAAATGGTACATAGTTTTTCATGTTTTTTAATAAGGTCATATGAAGCCAAATAACTCCTAGATGTGGGATAGGTTTGTGCTTGGGGATAATCATACAAAGTCATTATTAGAAGCATTGAAAAGCAAAGTGCAATTTGCCTGATAATAGTCCACCCAGTGGAAAATAATTGCTTTAACTTTTCTCCCATGCTTTAATCTCAATTCTGACAAAATGAAGGCCTGTTGGCAATTTAACAGTTCCTTAGCTTTTAGCTGAAAGAAAATTGAATAACTGGAGTGCCGCTACTGCTTGAGGTAAATGTACAGTCTTGCAAGACTGGAGTTAACTTGTTTTCCAAACAGATAAAAATATATCACAATTACACATCATTTAGGTTTTTTCTTTGCATTATTTTATTTTAATTATGTACTAATGCCTGATATTCCCAGACCCATTTGTGTATTGTCCTTGCCACTGTAAAATAAAATTAAATAGGAATCACAAGTTCTCTTAAGTTTTGTCTTTGTACTTTCTTCTGTATAAGAATCACGCAAACGCAGTCGAATTAAAAATAGACACAGGATCTAAACAGACATTTCTCCAAAAAGGACATACAAATGGCCAATAAGTATATGAAAAGATGCTCAATATCACTAATCCAAATTACAATGAGATACCACACTAAGACGGCTATAAAAATAATAGAAAAAAAAAACAGTTAATAATAAGTGTTGGTGAAAAAGCCACAAATTTGGAACTCTCATAGTTTAAACATAAAGTACCATATGACCTAGCAATTCCACTCTTAGGAATATACTCAAGAAAAATGAAAACATGTCTACACAAAAACTGGTACATTAACGTTCATGGAAGCATTATTCATAATAGCCAAAAAGTGGAAACAACCAAAATGTCCACCAATTGATCAATTGATAAATAAAATGTGCTATGTCCATACAATGGAATGTTATTCAGCAAAATAAAAGGAGTATAAATACATGCTGCAACATATATGAACTTTGACAATATACTAAGTGAAAAAAGCCAGTCACAAAAAAACGACACATTGTGTTATTCCATTTATATAGAATTTCCAGAATAGACCATTCTACAAAGGCAGAAAGTAGATTGGTGCTTGCCTGGGCCGAGCCCGTGGCGCACTCGGGAGATTGTGGCACTGGGAGTGCAGCAGTTCTCCTGCCGCGGGTTCAGATCCTATATAGGGATGACCAGTGTGCTCACAGCACTCACTGGCTGAGCGCAGTGCGGCCAGTCTCAAAAAGGACAAAAAAAAATGATTGGTGCTTGCCTGGGTCGAGCCCGTGGCGCACTCGGGAGATTGTGGCACTGGGAGTGCAGCAGTTCTCCTGCCGCGGGTTCAGATCCTATATAGGGATGACCAGTGTGCTCACAGCACTCACTGGCTGAGCGCAGTGCGGCCAGTCTCAAAAAGGACAAAAAAAAAATGATTGGTGCTTGCCTAGGGCTAGAGGATTGGGAGAAAATAAGGGGTGATTGGTAATAGTTACAGGGTTTCTTTTTGAGGTAACAAAATATTCTAAAATTGTGATGATAGTTGCACAACTCTGAATATGCTAAATACCATTGAGTTATATACTTTAAGAGGGTGAATTGGTAAACTGAGTAAAAAAAATCACCGTCACCAATGTGGACAGGCATCCTCCTCACACCATTGAGGGTCTGAATAAAATAAAAAGGCAGAGGAAAGGTAAACATGCTCCCTGTTTAAGCTGGGCCCTTCATCCACCTTCTTTTCCTCGTAGACATCAGTAGAGCTCCTACTGGTCTCTTCACCCCCTGCCTCCAAGGTCATTTTGCACTCCTTTGGACTCTGGCTGAATTATACCATCAGCTTTCCTGGTTCTGCCGCTTGCAGATGGCAAATCATGGGACTTCTCAGCCTCTGTAATCTTGTGAGCCAATTCCTATAATAAACCAATCTCTCTGTCTTTATCTATATCTATATCTCCATATCTATATCTAAGTCTATCGATATCTCCTGTTGGTTCTGTTTCTTTGGAGAACCTTGACTAATACAGGGCTCTAAATCTCATCAACATCTATCAGAAAAATGCTCAAACATTTTCTCAGAAAGGCTAAAAACTTTCCAGGAGAGGTTTTAATAACATCCTCAAAAATTTCTGCTCCAGTACACCTTTGCTAAGACTTGATAAAATTTTTGTTCCCATAGACCTAGATTCAATGCCAAATATGCCACTTAATAATTTTATGATCTTTGATAAATTACTTAACCTCTTTGTGCCTTTTTTCTTTGGCTGTAAGATGGGAACCCTAATATCTACCTCACAGGACTAGTCTAGGGTTTTAGTGTCTAGCACAAAGCAAGTGTTAAATTCTTTTTTCTTTCTATCTTTCTTTCTTTTCTTTTCCTTCCTTCCTTCCTTCCTTCCTTCCTTCCTTCCTTCCTTCCTTCCTTCCTTCCTTCTTTCACTCAGAGGTCAAGTGAGAGTTCATAAAGAGTAATGTCAGCACTGGGCCCTCATAATTATCTTAACAAACAAAAAATTCTATGGTGACATTGTGGAAAGTGGGAGGGTGGAAAATGGTTGGAAAAGAGAAAAGAATAAAAAACATAGGAGGATAAGACATCATGTCCCCATCCTTAAAATAAAGTTCTCCATCAGTGGTAAGAAAAAGGTGAGCAGAATAGGACATCTGATATTCTGAAAATTAAAATTCATTGTCTATATCAATATTAAGCACACTAGAAAATAGAATGATTCAGCTTTAATGATATATTATAAGTAGATTTACATTGAATTGAAAACATGTCCACATGAAAGTATATCAGAATTAAAATCCCATTTGCATACATAATATTTATTAGAGCAAATGCTCACTGCATGATAATGCTTCCTCTAGGAGAGACCATTAGGTTGATTTGCATTCATTTAAATAAACATATTGATGTTGACTTTGTGCCATTACTAAGAGAGTTAATACATTGTGCTATTAAAACAAATAAAAAACTGCACAGAAGCTGTAATACACCAATGCTGCAATTGGGCTGATTTGAAGGAAAGCTGCTCATATAAACAGCTACCCTTTCTTCAATGTGGGCAAAGGAACTGAAGTTGATCTTTCCATACAAATCCCTTCCCACCCAGTGTTCTTCTTGTGGCCTGAATTCAAGATTGAATGGAGATTGTTTTTCTTTTTACAATAAGCAAAATAAATAAGTAAATTACATGATATATTAGAAGTTGTGGTAGATTGCAAATACGGTCACAAGTTCTTCCTATCCCTGTTTGCACACCCCTTTACCATGTTATTTTGCAGCATGACTTTGCAGTTCTTCACACTAAGAATTGGAGTCTATTTCTCAACCCCTTAAATCTGGGCTGGCCATATGACTTGCTTTAAACAATAGGACATTGGCAAATAATACACAAGCTAAAGTAGGGGTCTGAAAAGTGCTAGCTGAATGGGGCTTGCTCCCTTACTGCTCTTGAAACCCTGATATCATCATGTGAATGAATCCAGTGAAGCCTGCTGGAAGTTGAGAAAGCTACACGGAAGAGAACAGAGGTGCCGCAGCCTGACAAACACTAGAAATGTGAATGAGGCCATTCTGGACATCCATTCACCAGCTGACCCACCAGCTGACCACAGATGCATGAGCAAACCCAGAAGAGACCAACCAAATCAGTCCCATCCAGAAGAACTGCCCAGCCAACCTACAGTACCATGAGCTAAATAAAATTGTTATTGTTTTAAGCAACCAAGTTTGTGGTGTTTTGTTATGCAGAAAAAGCTGACTGGTACTAAAGGATGTAATTACTGCAGAGAAAAACAGAGCAGAGAAGGAGGGAGTAGAAGTGTGTATGTGTAAGTGTGTGTGTTGGGTGGTATTGAAATTTTAAATAACTTTGTCAGAGAAGGCCTTGTTGAGAAGATAACATCTGAATAAACATTTGCAGGAAGTGATTCATGTGGTTATTTTAGAGAGAAACATGCCAGGCAAAGGGAATAGCAAGTGGAAAAATTCCTGAGGCACAGCATGTCTGGCTTTTCTTGAAGAAAAGTAAGAAGGTCAGTGTCCTGGAGCACTGTATAAGAGGAGGGCACAGAGGTAAAAAGGGGTCAAATATTCCTCGGAGTTCCCAATAACATTTCAGAAGAGACCTCCAATAGACAGGAGGGGCCAGAAGAACTGGGCCAGAAGCCCTGTGGCTTTCCATGTCTCATATGAGACTATGTTAATCAATCCAGAGGTAGAAAACTGACAAGAGCTGGGCCCATCAGGTTCTTTGTCCTGGAAATGTAAAATTCGGGACACAGAGACCCAGAGATTGGGAGGTGTGGGAGCTGAAGTCACCTTACTGGCTGTTTTAGTCTGTTCAGGCTGCTATAACTAAGTAGCTTATGAACAACAGAAATTTATTGCTCATAGTTCTGGAGGCTGGGAGGTCCAAAATCAAGGTGCCAGCAGCTTTGGTGTCTGGTGAGGGCCCTCTTCCTTACAGATGGAACATTGTAGCTGTGTTCTTTATGGTGAAAGGGGCAAGGCAGCTTTCTGGGGCCTTTTTCATAAGGGCACAAATCCCATTCATGAGAAGTCCCCCCTCATGACCTAATCACCTTCCAAAGCCTCCACCTGTTAATACTATTACAATGAGATTAGGTTTCAAGACATTAATTTTGAGGGGACACAAACATTCAGACCTTAGCCCTGGCTGAACTCAAGGAACCCAGAATTCATACCCAGCTCTAGTTGCTGAATTTCAGGAACTGGCTTGCTTCTCATCCTTGTCAAGGCTTGACTGTAGAACCTGTTTTTAAGTCATGGAACACTCCTGAATCTTTGTAATTAATTTGCTCCAACACTCAATCTTTTTTCTTAAATAAGACAAAGTGAATTTCTGTTGCTTGCAAACGAAAGAAACTTAACTAATATACTCATCTTGTGATTTCTCTCTAGTTCTTTAATATGTTCTTTCTCTTCTGAAGTAGATTATTAGTTTTTTTAAATACAGGAATAATTCCTTTGATTTATTTTGTATCCTTCCTCTAAATTGTACTTAACAGGACAAGATAGTAGCTGAGCATTCATTCATTGACTATAATGTGTCAAGCACTGTGTTCAGTTTTTCACAGTTGAGGAAGCAGTGGCCAGAGAAGTGACATGGCTAGTGAATGGTGGAGTGGGTACCCAAACTCAGGCAGTCTTAACTAGGAGCCCACATTCTTTCAGGACCCAGCACTTAGTAGGTACTTGTGTATTGATTCATCGAAAAGTGCTAAGTATCCACAAAATCACCTCCTGCCTGGGATGGTCAACTTGATGACTCACTATCGAGGCAGAGTTGTGTCAGCATCCCTTCACTGTGAGTAGAAAGGTTTCATTCTAGGAACTCTCTTTCAGTGACAAGTTAGGTGGTGTGATATCTAGGCTGCAGAAAACCATTCTTGCTCAGAAAGCGTTCTTTTCTACCAGCTGCTCTCACCACCATAGTGGCCCCAGAGGCCCCTCGTTCCTGCATTAAAACTTTGGCTTAGAATAGAGCACTTGAGACAACATGGACTTTTAAATAAGAGACCTACAACATACCAAGAAAAAAATATAGCAAGTATTGTAGAGAATCAGTTATCCCCAATAATAAAGAAAAAAGCATTAATCTATTATTTATTTGTGAAGATCTTTATATGTATCTCTGATATTCCTTCTAGCATCCCTAAAAGATAAAGTAGGTATTATCATGCCCACTTTACTGATGAAACTGAGGCTCAGAAATTTAAGTACTTTGTCTTAATATGATATAACTCCGAGCCCCAAGGGTGCTACATTTAGTGAGCTAGAAATGCAAAATGCCCAACCCTTAGACCTAGATACTCCAACCGCCAGTTATTGCTCTATTTCTGAGCTCACACACATTCTTTCTCCCTATTTCATTTGCCGTTTAATTATGTGCTGCCCCATGACACTGGTGTGCTACTCTGTAATTCTAGTTGTGTTATTTCTGTGTCATACAGCTTCACTGTAATTTTACTTTCCAGACTTTTTCGTTTATCTTAGGTACTGATAATAATGGAATATTTCCATGAAAAAAAAAAAAAACAGATTTACAAATTTGCAGTCAGCTTGTGATAGTTTAATGCCAAGATGTTATAGAACTATGTAACAATGAAGAAAGGGTTGAATAGAATAACACAATGATTAGATGGGATTTTCAGATTTAAAAAAAAAATCAAGCAACATCAGGCAGACTTTACATAATTTGCAAGTATTAGTAAGTATGTAGAGGAATCTTCATTATACCATATTTATTTATTCTCTTAGGCATAGCAGCTTTGCTTGTCCATACAGAATAGGGTGAACTGAACTGGAGCAGTCCTTGCTTTCTATCAGCTACTATTTAGGGAGTTGATCATACACACATGCAGACACACAGACACACGACGGGGGCGGGGAGCAGTGTTGGGGGCGGTTACAGGGTTACTTTTTTTATTTACTGCCGTATTCCTAATGCTTAGAACAGTGCCTAGTACATAGAAGGCAAGTATGCACTCAAATATTTTGTGAATGCCTACAATATGCCAGATAGTGTTCAACGTACTGGAGATATAGCATTGAATAAACAGAAATTCATGCTTTCATGGAGTTTATAGTCTAGAAGTTGGAGACAGAAAATGAAGAAATAAATGAGTACAGTACTTAGTGTGTCAGATGATGATAAGAACTATGAGAAAAAATAAAGCAGAAATGGGGATAGGGAGTACTGAACATTAGGTAGAAGAGTAACTACTGAAAATAACATAGTAATAGAAGACTTCAGTGCTAAATGACTTTTGAAGAGAAATCAAAAGGAGGTGAGAGAGTGAGCCATGGTGATATCTGGGGGAAGAGAGTTGTAGGCAGAGGGAACAGCCAGTGCACCAGCCTTGTGTGTTAGAGGAATAGCAAGGAAACCAGTATGATAAAATGGAGTAATCCAAGGAGACAGTAGAAGAGAATAGATTTAGAAAGATGGCAGGGGCGAAATCATGTAGGGCCTATTGGCCATTGTAAGAATTAGGGTTTTGTTCTGAGGGAGACAGAGAGACAACTGGAGGAACGATGTGTTTGGAATTATATCTTTATAGGATCACTTTAACTACTGTGGGAGAATAGACTATATAAGGCAAAGGGAAAAAGCAAGGAGACCAGTTGGGCTGTTTGTAATATACAGCAGAGATGATGGTGGCTGGTCAAGGGTGGTAGCTGCGCAGGTTGTGAGAAGTGGTCAGGTTCTAGATGTGTTGCGAAAGGAGAATGGATAGAATTTGCTAATGAAGTGGATATGGGGTGTGAGAGAAAGAAGTAAAAAGTGACAAGGTCTTTTTTAGCTTCAGCATCAGTATGGATGGAGTTGCCATTAAACAAGATGAGGAAGACCTCAGAAGGCACAGATCTGCGGGAAATTTAAAGAGGTGGGTTTTGCATAAGATAAGTTTGAGATTCGTATTACTCATTCAAGTGAGAATGTTGAATAGGCTGCTGGATAAGTGTCTGGAGTTCAGGGAAAATATCCAGACCAGAGATATAAATTTGGGAGCTGTTACCAAATAATTGGAATTTTAAAACATTAGACTGGCTTAGATCATAGGTGCTTGATAAGTACTCGGTAAGTAACAAATAAATATACATGATCTCTTCTGCTATAAAACATTTTTCTATAACAAATAGCTTATATGCAATTACAAATAGGGAAACAATGCCAATATAATGTGGAAGTTGTGTCAGAGTAGAATTATAACCCTAGCATGAAACAAAAAAGCCCTCAACTTGATTGTGGCACAGTTAACAGAACTTTCAGCGTTATTTTAAGAAGATCAAAACTGAGGTTCTGCATGCAGGGCTTTCCCTATAGAACGAGGTATGCCCCTAGCCTTGCAGGGTTCTTGTCTCAGGTAGATTGCACTTCTTACTGTGTCCACCTTAATGGTACTATTACTGTCTTAAAGTTCTATTTCGATCTGCTCTCTCAAGCCAGAATTTCTCTCTATTGATTTATAGCATTTTTAATATCCACTGAAGCAGCCTCTAGCCATAGCAAGCTGTGTGTCTGGGCTGTCCAAGTTATCACCTGATATATTTATTTTTTCATTTTGTTAATGCCCTACTTATAGACATGCATAAGTTTTTACTGATCTGTCCTAACACTATTCTATAAAATTTGTGACCTTTAGTGATTTTGCAAAATGAGAGAATTTTCAGGGTTGGGTATATCATTTTATGTAAGAAATTCTGTGTACCTGTGGTTGTCATGTTCTTTTGTCCACATCTTTGCTGGCATCTTAATCTTTAGAAACCATACATTTACCATCAGGTAAACATGTCCCTCTCCCCCCAAAAACCCAGTGGGTGGTCAAAAGAGCCAAGCTAGACAATGAGAATACACTACCTACCTGGTAATGTTGATGCTTCAGAGATGGATACATGACCAAGCTAACCAATAAGAATACACTACCTATCTGGCCTTGGTGGTTGTTTCAGCAATGGATACATGAACCAGCATAGCCGATCACAATGGACATGGTGATTACTTCAGTGATGGACCCAATAACCAAGCTAGCCAATAAGAATACACTACATAACTGGCCATCGTGATTGTTTCAGGAATGGACACATGAGCTAAGCTACCCAATCACAATATACTACCTGCCTGGCCATGATGATTGATTCAAGGATGGACATATGACCCGACCTAGCCAATCAGAATTCACTGCCTAGCTGGCCATGGTGTTTGTTTCAGGGATGGACACATGACACAAGCTTGCCAATCAGAATATACCACTTAGATTTCTATGGTGATGCATCAGATATGACACATGTACCAAGGTAGCCAATCAGAATACACTATTTACCTGGCCATTGTGATTGTCTCAGGGATGGACTCATGACCCAAGAAAGTCAATCAGAATACACTGCATAAATGAATGGGGATGTTTCAGGGATAGACACATGACCAAACATAGCCAATCAAAACACACTCTCTAGCAGGCCATGGTGTTTGTTTCATGCATGAAGACATGATCCAAGCTAGCCACTCAGAATATACCACTTATGTTTCCACGGTGATGAGTCAGATATAGACACACACAAAACCAACCCAATCAGAACATACTACCTTCCTGGCCATGATGTTTGTTTCAGGGATGAACACATGCCCAAAGTTAGGCAATCAGAATACACTACCTACCTGGGCATGGTGATTATTATAAATTGGACACACACCTAAGCGAGTGAACCAAAATATACTATTTACCTAGAAATGGTAAGGGTATCAGGGATGGATACATGACCACAGCTGGCCAATGAGAAGATGCTATGTAACTGGCATGGTAAACGTTTCAGGGAAAGAAACAAGACCCAAGTTAGCCAAAGAGAATACATGACTTACCTGGTCATGTTGATAGTTACAAAGATGGACACATGACCCAAGCTAGCAAATCAGAATACAATACTTATTTGGATATGCTGATTTCCTCAGGCATGGACTCATAACCAGCAAGCCAATCAGGACCCAATATGCATCTGGTGATGGTGAATGTTTCAGGGATGGACACAGGACTCAAGCTAGCCAATCACAATACACCACATAGGCTTCCATGGCAATGTTTCAGATATGGACACATGACCCAAGCAAGCCAATCAGAATAGAATATATAGCTGGCCATAGTGATGTTGCATGAATGTACACATGACAAAAGCTAGAGCCAATCATAATAAACCCCTTATATTTCCATAGTGATGAGATGTGAGATGAAGATACATGACCCAACCTAGCCAATCAGAATACAATACCTATCTGGCCATGGTGATTGTTTCAGAGTTGGACATATGGTCTTAACCTAAGCTAGCCAATCAGAATATATCACAATTGTTTCCATGGTAATGTTTCAGATATTGATACATGATCCAAGTGGGCTCGTTAGAATACACCAGGTTAATAACCATGGAGAATGCTCCAGGGATGGACACATGACCCAAGCTAGCCAATCAGAATAAATGACCTACATGGTCTTGGTGATTTTTAGAAACACATACACATGATGCTAGTAAGCCAAACACAATTCATGACCTACTTGGCCATGGTGAGTGTTTCAGGGGTGAACACAGGACGCAACTTAGCCAATCAGAATACGCTATGCAAGGGGCCAAGATGTTTGTTTCAGGGATGGACACAGGACCCATGCTATCCAATCACATTATACTACCTATCTGGCTCTGGTAACTGTTTCAGGGATGGGCACATGGCCCAACCTAGCCATCAGAACACACTCTTTACTTGGCAATGGAAATGGTTTCAGGAACTGCTGTAGGACACATGCTGCCCAATCAAACACACTATGTAACTGTCCATGGTGAATGTTTGAGGGACAGACAAATGACACTGTCTAGTCAATCAGATCACATGAGCAACCTGGCCATGGTGTGTGCTTCATGAAAACATGAGACCCAATCTAAACAATCAGAATACACTACCTACATGGCCATGGTGATGATTCAAGGATGGACACCTGATGCAAGTTAGCCAGTCATGTACACGACCTATCAGGCCTTGGTCATGATTCAGAGATGGACACATGAGTCAATATCCCAATCAGAATGCACTACATAACTAGGCTTGGTGTTGGTTTCATGGATGCATGCATGACCCAAACTAGCCAATCAGGTTATACAATGTAACTCATCATGTTGGATATTTTAGCAGGTGACACATAACCCATGCTAGCCAATCATAATGCACTACTTCAGAGATAACTATTTCAGGGATAGACACAAGACACATGCTGGCCAATCAGGGTACAACATGATACTGGCCAAGGTTAATGGTATAGTGATGGAGACATGACTAAAGCTAGCCAATCAATTCATACCACTAATATTTCCATGGTGATGTGTCATATACAGACACATGACCCAAGCTAGCATATCAGAACAAACTACTGACTTTTCTGTCATGACATGTCAAATATGGACAAACAACCCAAGTTGGACAATCAGAATATACTACATAACTGAACATGGTGATGTTTCGGGAATGAACACATGACTCAAGCTAGTCAATCAGAATACATTTCTAACTGGCCATTTAGAACTTCTCAGGGATAAACACAGGATGGAAGTGACCCAATCAGAATACACTACTTTCGTGTCCATGGCAATGTTTCAGGGATGGGTTTATGACCCAAGCTAGCCAATCAGAACATACGCTAACCTGGCCATGGTGATTCTTTCAGGAAGAGAAACATGACCCAACCTAGCCAAACACAGAGGACCTCCTAACTGGCCATGGTAATTGCTTCATGCAGGAACACATGATCCAAGCTAGCCAAACAGAAATGCCACTTAAATTTCCATGGCGATGTGTCAGATATGGACACATGACCCAAACTAGCTAATCAGAATACACTGCATAACTGGCCATGCAGAATGTTTCAAGGATGAACACATAACCCAAGAAAGCCAATCAGAATATAGTACATAACTGGTCATGATGCTGTTTTAGGAATGGGCACATGACAGAAGCAAGTCTATCAGAATATACTACTTACATATCAATAGTGTTGTATCAGGTATGGACACATGGCCCAAGCTAGCCAATCAGAATACACTACATAACCATTCATGGTGAATTTTTCAGTGAAGGACATATTATGCAAAATAGCCAATGAGAATACACCATGCAAAGTGCCACTGAGTTTGTTTTATGGATAAACGCATAACCCAACCTAGTCCATTCGAATACACTATGTAAGAGTCTATGATGAATGCTTCAGAGATGGACACATGACCCAAGCTCTCCAAACATAATAAACGACCTACTGGGTCATTGTGATTGTTACACACTTGTACACATGACCCTAGTGGGCTAATCCAAAAACACGACCTACCTGGCCATGGCGATTGTTTCAGGAATGGACACATGGCCCAACATAGCCAATAAGAATACAGTATGCAACAGGCCAATATGTTTGTTTGAGTGATGGACGCTGAACCCAAGCTGTTCAATCCCTACACATTGCATTCACAGCCATGGTGATGGTTCTAGGGATGAACACATGACCCAAGTAATCCAGTCACAACACACTATTTACTTGGCCATGGTGATGATTTCAGGGATGTCCATATGACACAATCTGTCCAATCAGAATACACTATGTAGCTGTCCATATTAAATGTTCAGGGATGGACACATGAGCCAACCTACTCAATCAGAAAACACTACATATCTGTTAAAGGTGTGTGCTTCATGGATGAACACAATACCCAGCCTAACCAATTAAAATTCACCAACTTCATGGCTATGGTGATGATTCAAGGATGGACAAATGAACCGAGATGGCCTATCAAGTTAACTGACATATCTGGCCATGCTGATGATTCAGAGGTGGACACATGACCTAAGCTGACTACTTACCTGGCCATTATTTCAAGGACGGACAAATGACCTAACCTCCCAATCAGAATTCACTGCATAACTGGGCATGGTGTTGCTCTTGTGGATAAACACATGACCCAATCTAGCAAGTAGGAATACACTATTTAGCTGGTCATGGTGAAAGTTACAGGGACGGATACATGACACAGGTGAGCCAATCATAATGCACTATATAAAGATCCATGATGATTGTTTCAGGGACGGACACAGGATGAATTCTGGCCAATCAAAGTATACCATAAACTGGCTATGTTTAATGTTATAGTGATGGAGACATGACCAAAGCTAGCCAATCAAAACACCCCACTAATTTTTTCCATGGTGATGTACCATACACGGACACGTGATGAAAGCTATCCTTTCACAAAAAAATATTTACCTGGGCATGCTGATTTTTTTTTTAACGATGGATTCATGGCACAAGCAAGCCATCAGGATACACCATATAAGAGGCCAAAGTGATTTTTTGGCAAAGAGCACATGACCCAAGCTAGTCTAATCAGAATACACTGCTTAACAGGCCACAATGACTTGTTCAGAAATGAACCCGAGACAAAGCTCCTGAATCACAATACACTATTATCCCAGCAGTTAAGACAGATTCAGAGATGGACCCATGACCAAAGCTGGCCAACCAGAAAATACTACAAAACTGTCATGGTGATGTTTCAGGAATGAACATATTAGTCAAGCCAGACAATCAGAACACATTACCTAACTGGCCATATGGAACACTACTGGGATGTATATAGGAGGGGAGCTAACCAATCAGTATTCTCTACTTTGGTTTCCACAGTGATGTCTCAGGGATGCACATGAGACCAAAGCTTGCCATTGAGATACAGGATCTGGCTCAGGGGTAGAACATTTGACTGCAGATATAGAACCTGTATGTCCGTGGTGATGATTCAGGGATGGAGTTGTAAACCAAGCTAGCCAACCAAAATATACTACGTTCTTGTCCATGGTGAAGTTTCACAGATGGACCTGTGACCCATGATGTCCATCAGAGCACACTCCAAAAGACATCATGTTGAATGATTAGAAGAACACATGACACAAACTAGCCAATGAGAATCCACTAATGCAAAGGGTAAGGTTTTTGTGTTCTGGATGAATGCATGGTCCAAGCTGGCCAGTCAGAAAACCCTACATAACTGTCCACAGTGATGTTTTAGGAATAAACATAAAAGTCTAGCCAGCCAATCAGAATTCATTACTTCACTGGCCATTTGGAACATTCCAGTGATAAACATAGGATGGAAGTTAGCCAGTCAGGATACACGACTTTCATGTCCAAGGTGATTTTTGAGGGATGGTCATGTCATCCAAGCTATCCAATCAAAATACAATAATTTTTGTGTCCACTGTGATATTTCAGGGAGGGACTTGTGACACAAGGTGGCCAATCAGAACACACTACTCAGCTGGCCATGGTTATTCATTCAGGGGTGGACATATGACCCAACCTAGCCAATCACAAAACACTATCCAACTCTCTGTGGTGGTTTTTTAGGCATGAACACATGACCCAAGCTAGCCAATCAAAACATACCAGTTACATTTTTGTCTTGATGTGTTAGGTATGGACACACTTACCAAGCTAGCCAATCAGAATACATTCCCTACTTCACTATGGTAGTTGCTTCAGGGATAGATGTATGGCACAAGCTGTCAAATCAGAATATAGTATGCAACTGGCCATTGTGCGTGTTTCAGTGGTGAACACATGACCCAGTCAAGGCAGTAAGAATATAGTACATAAGTGGCCATGGTGCTGTTTTAGGGATGGACACATGACCCAAGCATGCCAATCAGAATACACCATTTATGTATCCATGATTTTGTATCAGAACTGGACACATGATCCAAGTTAGCCTAGCAGATTACACTACATAACTGGTCAAGGTGAATATTGCAGAGAAGAAAATGTGAAGCAAACTATCCAATGACAATACACTCTACAAAAAGCCCTAGTGTTTGTTTCATGGATCGGCACATGACCCAAGCTGGCCAATCATTATATACTCCACAAGTGACCATGGTGATGTTTCAGGAATGAACATATGACTCAAGCTACACAATCATAACTCATTACTTAAATATCCATTTGGGACATTACTGGGATTTATATAGGATGGGAGTTAGCCAATCAGTATGCTCTACTTTGGTATCCATGGTGATGTTTCAGTGATGCACTTTGACCAAACCTAGCCAGTCGGATACACGACCTTCATGTCCATGGTGATGATTCAGGGATGGACTTGTCAACCAAGCTAGCTAATCTCAATACACTAGTTTCCTGTCCATGGTGAAGTTCAGGGATGGACTTGTGACCAATGCTGGCCAATCAGAACACACTCCATAACAGGTCATGGTGAATGTTTAATACAAGAACTCGTGACATGATCTTGACAATAAGAATACACTATACAAAGGGACAACTTTTTTTTTTTTTTCTGGGAGAACAGATGTCCCAAGCTGGCCAATCAGAATACCCTACATAACTGACCATTGTGATTTTTCAGGAATGAACACAAAACTCTAGCTAGCCAAAAAGAATTCATTACCTCACTTGCCATTTATAACATTACGAGGATAAACATAGGACAGAAGCTAGCCAATCACAATATACAACTTTCGTGTCCATGGTGATGTTGGAGGGATGGTCTTCTCATCCAAGCTAGCCAATCAGAATACAGTACTTTTGGGCCGGCCCGGTGGCGCACTGGATAGTGCACCGCTTGGGAAGCGCGGCAGCGCTCCCGCCTGAGGGTTCGGATCCCACATACAGACCGGTTCCCGCTCACTGGCTGAGCGAGGCGCGGGAGCAACACCGAGGGTTGCGGTCCCGTTGCCGGTCCCGGTCCGGTGCGGGGGCGACACTGAGGGTTGCGATCCGTTCCCGGACATGGAAAAAGACAAAAAAAAAAAAAAAAGAATACAGTACTTTTGTGTCCATGGTGATGTTTCAGGGAGGTACTTGTGACACAAGTTGGCAAGTCAGAACACAGTACTCTCTGGCCATGGTGATTCATTCAGGGGTGGATTGCCAACCTAGGCAATCACTAAACACTGTCTAACCAAACATGGTCGCTGTTTCAGACATGACTACACCACCCAAGTTAGACAATCAGAATATACTATATAACCGATCATCATGAATGTATCAGGAATGGACATGTGATGCAAACTACCCAATGTTAATACACTACACAAAGGGCTGTCACATTGATTTTGTGAATGAACACATGACCCAAGCTAGCCAATTAGAATACACTACCTACCTGGCCATGTGAATGATTCAGTGATGGACACATGATCCATGCTCTCTAATCAATATAAATGACCTACCTGGATTTGTTGATTATTTTTGAGTGTACCGTGATCCAAGGGAGCTAATCAGAACACATTACCCACATGACCGTGGTGATTGTGTCAGGGATTGACACAACACCCAACCTACCCAATCAGAATACACTACTTATTGGCCCATGGTTATTTTTTCAGGGCTGGGCATATGGTCATGATCCAAGCTAGTTAATCGCAGTATACCACATATGTTTCCATGGTGGTATTTCAGATATGGACAAATGACCGAAGCTACAAATCAGAATACCTGACCATAGTGATTGTTTCAGAAATAGAGGTATGACCAAAGCTAGCCAATCTGAATTCACCACTTATGTTTTCATAGTGATGCATCAGATATGGTCACATGACCCAAGCTAGCCAACAGAATGCACAACTTACCTGGCCATAGTGATTTTTTTCAGGACTGGACATATGACCCCAGCTAGACAATCAGAATATATTGACATTATATAATGTCAATATAAATTTGGTAATCAACATTACCAATGTGGCAATGTTGATTGTTTCAGAAATAGACACATGACCCAATCTAGCCCATAGACTATTTACCTGTCTATGGCAGCTGTTTCATGGATGGATACATGACCCAATATGGCCAATCAGAATATACTTCAAAATTACCATGGTGATGTTTCAGGAATGAATATATGACTCATGGTAGCCAGTTAGAATACATTACCAATGTGGCCATGGTGATTGTTTCAGAAACAGACACATGACCCAATTTAGCCAAGCAGAATATTCTACTTACCTGTGTATGGTGGATGTTTCAGGGGTGGATATAAGATTCAAGGTAGCAATCAGAATGCACAACCGACCTGACCATGTTGATCTTTCATGGTTGGACACATGACCCAAGCTAGCCAATCAGTATACCTTATTTATCTTTTTAGGGTTATTGTTTCAGGGATAAGCAGATGACCCAATCTAGCCAATTAGAATACAATACCTAAGCAGCCATTTGGAACGTTTCAGGGATAAATACATGACAGAATCTAGCCTATCAGTATACAGTACTTTTGTGTCCATGGTGATGTTGTTTCAGCGATGGACTTGTGACCCAAGGTAGGCAATCTGAATACAATACTTACATAGACTTGGTGATTCTTTCAGTGATGGACACATGTCCCAATCTAGCAAATTCCAGTAGACTCCCAAACTGGCCATGGTTTTAGGGATAAACAGATAACAAGCCAGTCAATCAGAATACACTACATAACTTGCCATTGTAAGTGTTTCATGGACGGACACATGACCAAAGCTTGTCAATCAGAATATATTCCTTACCTGTCCAAGTCGATTGTTTCAAGTATGAACACATGACCCAAGCTGGACAATCAGAATACACTACATAAGTGACCATGGTGATGTTTCAGGAATGAAAACATGACTCAAGCTAGCTAATCAGAACATATTACCTAACTTGCTATTTGAACATTATGGGGTAAACATAGGATGGAAGCTAGCCAATCAGAATACGTTACGTTTATGTCAATGGTAATGTATCAGGGATTGAGTTGTCAACCAAGCTAGCAAATCAGAATACACTTTTTGGTCCATGGTGAAGTTTCAGGGTTGGATTCATGATACAAGCAGGTTAATCAGAACATGCTACATAACTGGTCATGGTGAATGTTTAAGTGAAGGACACATGACACAAAGTAGTCAATGAGAATATACTATACAATGGGCCATTGTGTTTGTTTTATGGATGAACATATGTCCCAAACTGGCCAATCAGAATATCCTACATAACTGACCATCATGATGTTTCATTAATGAACACATGATACAAGCTAGCCAAACAGAATTCATTGCCTAACTGGACATTTGGAACGTTACGGGGGTAAACATATATCACAAGCTAGTCAATCAGAGTACACTACTATCATGACCATGATGTTATTTCAGGGATGGACTTATCACCTGAGCTAGCCAGTCAGAACACACTACTTACCTGGCCATGGTGATACTTTCATGGAAGGACACATGACCTGACCTAGACAATCACAATACACGACCTAACTGGACAAGGTGGTTGTTTTATGCAAGAATACATGACCCAAGCTAGCCAATGAGAACACACTTTGTAACTGGTCGTGGTGAATGTTTCAGGGAAGGACATATGATGCAAACTAGCCAATGAGAATATATTATACAAGGCACCATTGTGTTATTTTTATGGATGAACTCATGCCACCAGCTACCCAATTAGAATAGACTACCTGTCTGGCCTTGGTGAATATTTCAAGGATAGACAGATGATCCAAGCTAGCCAATCAATATACACGATCTACCTTGTTATGTTCATTGTTTCTTGGATGGACCATGACCCAATGGAGCTATTTCAGTGATTGTTTCAGGGATGGACACATCACCTAACCTACCCAATTAGAATGCACTACCTATCCACCCATGGTGATTGTTTCAGGCCTAGACACTTGATCATGATCCAAGCCAGTCAATCAGAATATACCATATACGTTTACATGGTGATGTTTCAGATGACTCAAACAGGCCAATCAGAATAAATTATGGAGACATGATTCAAATAGCCAAATCAGAATAAATTATAAACCTGACCATGGTGATTGTTTCAGAAATAGATTCGTTACACTAGCTAGCTAATCAGAATACACCACGTACACTTTCATGGTATTGTTTCAGATATGGTCACATGACCCAGAGTAACTAAACATAATGCACTGCTTGCCAGGCCATGATAATTCTTTCAGGGATAGACATATGATGCATGCTGTTCAATCAGGTTATACCACTGTAGAGCAGATTGAATTATGCTCCCCGAAAACTCATTGAAGCTTGAATTGTGGCCCACAAGTTTTAGATATTGGAAACAGCCCCCACTGTGAGTGTTAAGAGGGTGGGAAATCCTATTATGGTAATTGAAAGGTTGAGCCTTGAAGAGGTATTTGGATTGTAGGACTGTGTGATAGTGAATGGATTAAAAATGGTGGTCCTGGGCATGGTTCTGAGGGCTTTAAAAGAAGAGCAGAGTCTGTCTCTCTTGTTGCTCTCTCTGCTTCCACCATCTTGCAGTGTGAGAGCCTTGGGTCACTGTCACCACCACGAGATGGACTTTGGACTTCCCAGCCTCAGAAACTGTAAGCAATAAATTTCCTTTTCTTTATAAATCAACCAGTTTCAAGTATTTTGTTATAAGTGACAGAAACGGACTAATAAAATCACCTAACTGTTCATGGCTGATATATAGTGATGGAGACATGACCCAAGCTACCCAATCTAAATACCCCAATAATGTTTCCATGGTGATATGTCAGATATGAACACATGACCTAAGGTAGCCTATCAGAAG
Source organism: Galeopterus variegatus (assembly GCF_000696425.1). Lineage (NCBI taxonomy): Eukaryota > Metazoa > Chordata > Mammalia > Dermoptera > Cynocephalidae > Galeopterus > Galeopterus variegatus. The sequence continues at coordinate 90,055 of NW_007727482.1, read as the reverse complement.
ACAATACAAACCTAGACATGCTAATTTTTTCAAGGATGGATTTGTACCCAAGGTAGCCAATCAGAATACACTACTCACCTGGCCATAGTGATTGTTTCAAGTCTGGACACATGACCAAAAGTAGCTAATCAGAATACATTAACAACATGGCCATGGTTATTGTTTCAGAAATAGACACAAGACCCAATCTAGCCAACAAGAATGCACTATTTACCTTTCTATGTTGGATATTTCAGGAATGGAAACATGGCCCAAGCAAACCAATCAGGATACACTATATAACTGGCCAACATGATTTTTCAAGGATGGATAGATGACCCAAGCTAGCCAATCAGAACCCAATACTTATGTTTCCATGGTGATGTATCATATATGGACACATGATCCAAGCTAGTCAATCAGAATATGCCACATATGCTTCCATGGTGATGTTTGAGATAAGGAGACATGACCCAAGCAGGCCAATCAGAATATATTACAAATATTGCCATAGGCATTGCTCCAGAAATATACACATGACATAAGCTACCTAATCAGAATACACCACATACATTTTCATGGTTTTGTTTCAGATATGGTCACATGACCCAAGCTAGCCAATCAGAACACACCACTGTTTCCATGGCAATGCATCAGATATGGTCACATGACCCAAGCTAGCCAATCAGAATACACCACTTATGTTTCCATGGTGATGCATCAGATATGGTCACATGACCCAAGCTAGCCAATCAGAACACACCACTAATGTTTCCATGGCGATGCATCAGATACGGTCACATGACCCAAGCTAGCCAATCAGAACACACCACTTATGTTTCCATAGTGATGCATCAGATACGGTCACATGACCCAAGCTAGCCAATCAGAATACACCACTTATGTTTCCATGGTGATGCATCAGATACGGTCACATGACCCAAGCTAGCCAATCAGAATACACCACTTATGTTTCTATGGTGATGCATCAGATATGGTCACATGACCCAAGCTAGCCAATCAGAACACATCACTAATGTTTCCATGGCGATGCATCAGATACGGTCACATGACCCAAGCTAGCCAATCAGAACACATCACTAATGTTTCCATGGCGATGCATCAGATACGGTCACATGACCCAAGCTAGCCAATCAGAATACACCACTTATGTTTCCATAGTGATGCATCAGATATGGTCACATGAACCAAGCTAGCCAATCAGAATACTTTACCAACATGGCCAGAGTGATTGTTTCAGAAATAGACACATGACCCAATCTAGCCAAGAAGAATATTCTACTTATCTGTCTATGGTGGATGTTTCAGGGATGGACACATGACCCAATGCAGCAATCAGAATGCATAACCTACCTGACCATGGTGATTTTTCTGAGATGGGAACATGAAACAAGCTAGCCAATTAAAATACAATACCTAACTGGCCATTTGGAACCTTTCAGGGATAAATACATGACAGAAGATAACCTATCAGAATATACTGCTTTCATGTCCATGGTGATGTTTCAGGGATGGACTTGTGACCCAAGCTGGCTGGTCTGAATACACTACTTACCTAGCTTTGGTGATTCTTTCAGGGATAGACACATGTCCCAATCTAGCAAATTTCAATTGACTACCAAACTGGCCATGGTTTTAGGGATGGACATATGACTCAAGCCAGCCAGTCAGAATACACTATATAACTGATCTTTGTCAATGTTTCAGGGATGGAAACGTGACCCATTCTAGCCAGTCAGATTACCGTACTATAAGTCACCATGGTGAATGGTTTAGGGATGGACACATGATCCAAGCTAGCTAATCAGAATACACTGCTAATTTGTCTATGGTGATGTTTCAGGGATAGACACATGACCCAGAATAGCCAATCAAAATATAGTATTGTATTAGTCAGTTTTTGCTGCTTATAAGAAAATACCTGGATGGGTAATTTGTAAGAAAGTGAAATTTATTGCTTACAGTTTCAGAGCTTGGGAAGTCCAACATCCAGGGAACACATTTGGTGAAGGCGTTGTTGAAGGTGACTGTGATGTAGGAGTCCCACATGGCAGAATGGTGAAGTAGTGAGAGAGGACAACCTCCTCATTCACTATCTTTTTAAAGTAACCAGAACCACTCCCATTATTCCAAGAATGGATCAATCCATTCTTGAGGGTGCAGTCCTCATAATCCAATCACCTCTCCAAGGCCCCACCTTGCTATTACCACGATAGGATTTCCCATCTTAACCCAGTCACACTGGGAACCAAGCCTCCAACACAGTAATCTTTGGGGAGACACAATTCAATCCATAATATTCTTTCCATGGCCCCCTAAACACATGTCCTTTTCACTTAGAAACACATTCATTTCATCCCCAAAGTCTTGACTTCTTTCAACTCAAAGATCCAAAGTCTCAACGTCCCATCTGTGAAATCAAAACAAGTTATCTTCTTCCAAGGTACAATGCTGGGACAAGAATATGGTACATATTCCCACTCAAGAAGGGAGAAACAGGCTAATAGAAAGGGGTAACAGGTCATAAACAAGTCTGAAACCCAGCAGGGCAGGCATCAAATCTCAAAGATGGCAAATCATGTACCTCAACTCCATGTTCGACGTCCTCTGCAGGCTGGTGTGGGGGTTTGGTCCCCACATCCTTGTGCAGCTCTGTTCCTGTGGCGTTCCTGGTCTCAAGCCATGCTTCGGTTCTTGGAAGTTGGTGTTGCATGCCAGTAGCTCTACAGTTCTTGGGTCTCCATAGCATCCTGCTCTCATGGCTCTATTTGGCATGGCACTGATGGAGTTTCTCTGCTACAACTACAACCCCACATTTCTGCCTGGCTTTACTCTAGGAAGGCTCTATGTGGTGACTCCACCCCTGGGACAAATCTCTTCCTAGGCTCTCGGGCTTTTCCATACATCATTTGAAATCAGGATGGAGGCTCCCAAGCTTCCACAGCTCTGATATTCTGCAAGCCTCCAGACCTAACACCACATGGATGCCACCAAGGCTTCCAGCTTGTATTTTCCAAAGTGGGTCCATCCACACCTGGGGCCAATTTTGCCACATCTGGAGCAGCCAAAGCAGCTGGACTGCTGATGCTGGAAGAAGCAGATTCCTGAGGTGGCCCTGTGCAGTGAACCTGTGGAGGGTGCCTCAGGCTTGTTCCACAAGACCATTCTCTCTCCCTAGGCCTCTGGGCCTGATGGAAGAGGCAGCTTAGATCTCTGAAATGCCTTCAAAGTATTTTTTTTTTTCCCTTCTCTTGATAATCCCTTTCTTTACTAATTTCCTTAGCAAGAGTTGCTGGGCTGCACCCTTGCTTTCACGGCCAGTCTGAAAATTCTAATTTTTTGCCCTTTGTTTTCTTTTGGATTATAAATTCTGGCTTTACCTCATGACTTCACTGCTATAACTCAGCATAGACTGTTTCAAGTAACTGTGCAGCTTCCTTAGAAATGTTTTACTGCTTAGAAATTTCTTCTGCCACAAACAAACAAACAAAAAAAAAAAAAAGAGAAATCTCTTCTGCCAAATATCCTGAAGTTCCACATTCCGTAAAAGTTTTGGTCATGGATTGAATTCAGCCAAGTTCCTTGCCAGTTCATAGCAAGGGTGATCTTTGCCCCGTTTCCAATAAATCCCTTCTCTAGGGCTGGCCCGTGGCTCACTCGGGGGAGTGCGGTGCTGATAACACCAAGGCCACAGGTTCGGATCCTTTATAGGGATGGCCGGTTAGCTCACTGGTTGAGCGTGGTGCTGACAACACCAAGCCAAGGGTTAAGATCCCCTTACCGGCCATCTTTAAAAAAAAAAAAATTACTTCTCATTTATATCTGAGATCTTCTCAGAATGGTCTTTACTGTCCATATTTCTGTCAGCTTTCTGCTCACCACCATTTAACCAGTCTCAAAGAAGTTCCAAACTTTCCCTGTTCTTTTGGTGTGTTTGTTTGTCTTTTAAACTCTCACCAGCAGCTAGTCTTTTTCTAGCCTACTTCTCCAAATTCTTCCAGCCTTTCCTCAATGCCCAGTTCGAAAATCACTTCCACATTTGTAAGTATTTGCTATAAGCAACACCCCACTTCTCTGGTACCAATTTTCAGTATTAGTTCATTTCTGTTGCTTATTAAAAAATACCTGGAATTGGGTGATTTGTTAGAAAACAAAATTTATTGCTTACAGTTTTGGAAGCTGGGATGTCCAAAGTCCGGGTACTTTACAGCAATGCAGGGTGTAACATGGCGAGAATGGTGGAACAGAGAGAGACTAACCTCCTCATTTACTCTTTTTTAAGCCACCAGAACCTCTCCCATTATTTTAAGAGTGGATTGATCCATTCATGACGGTACAGTCCTCAAAATCCAATCACCTCTCCAAGGCCCCACCTTTCAACTACCACAATAGGATTTCCATTCTCTTAACACTGTCACAGTGGGGGACCAAGCCTCCAACACATTAAATTTTGTGGGGATACAATTCAGTCCATAATACCTACCTACCTGGCCATGGTGATTTTTTCAGGGATGGACATATGACCCAAGCTAGCCAATCAGAATCCACTACTAAACTAGCAATGGTGATTGTTTCAGGGATGGCCCCATGACCCAAGCTAGCAAATCAGAATACTCTACCTACCCGGTTATTGTTTCAGGAATGGACATATGACAAGCTAGCCAATAAAAATTTTCCCTGGAGCTATCAGAAAGCACCTCTCTTAATTCTGCAACTGTCTTAGACACTACCCGCCTTAGAAAATGATGCTATTACAAGACAAAAATTAAAAATTCAAAATGAATTATTCATTTTCTGTGTATTTCTCCCATTCTTGTTTTCCTGGAAACTCCTAGTTGCTTTTCAAAACTCAGTTCAATTGTCATCTTTTGTTGAAATGTTTCATGACCACCTCCCACTTCCCCCACAGAGGACTGTGAGCTTTCTTTTTATTCCCTCTGTACCTTGTATGTATCCCTCTTACAGGATTGTTTTGTAACTTTATTGTCTGCTCTTTCCCTTCCCCCACCACTGGTCTCTGGCATTCTTGGTGGTAGTGACATTGCCTTATTCATCTCTGTAAACCTAGGACTTAACAAAATGCCTAGTACACAGTAGGTGTACAGTATACGTGAGTTGAACAAATGAATGAAGATATGATTCTGGTAATACATACGGCTGATCATCTTGCATGAGAGGACACATTGTCTTGGATACACACACGCTAGTTCTGGGGGAATGTAGGTTTTTTGATAGGTAAGAATTTTGATCCAAGCTTAAAACAAACAAACAAAAAAGTAGCAAAACACTTCATTGAGATTAAACTTAAAAATAGAGCAGCAAGAGAGACTGTAAAGTAGAGGAGGAGACTGAAAAATAAAAACAAGTAAAATTGGAAAAGAAACACTACCATATAGAATTGGAGAGTAGAGGCAGAAAAACTGAGGGATGGTATTATTCAGGGAAGTAGGTACAGTATAGATAAAGAAGAAAAGTAAAGGAAAAGAGATGGAAGCAGATGAAAAGTACAGAGGTGGGAGCATGAGGCTGGGATAGGAAAGTCTTGGATGATATAGACCTTTGAGCTTTCCATAATGCTTTATTTTCCACTATGTGTCAGGTCCTATGCTGGTTTATTGGAACATTGAAAGGAATAACTCAGGTCCCTATTAGTCCCATTGTGGGGAGATATAGGTTTATAATGGTAGTAAGAAAGCAATGGGATGATGAGAAGGGGTGCACGTTGGAGGGAGATTGCCCACTTTTCTGAATGGGCAAAACCTCATTTTTTACTGGAGTTGTAAGATGTGTGGCTGCTGAAATGCTGTCTTCAAGTTGGAAAAATGGTCCACCCCCTCCCCATTCTCATTTCTTTTTCTCTGAACTCCATAATCCCTCACCCTTGCCAAGGATAAAGGAACTCTTATTCTACATGCTCTTCGTCCTAATTTTAATATGATGGAGGCAGAACTGGGGTCTCACCACCCTTCCCCCTCTCCCCAGCAGAACAAAATGACCTCTACCAGAAAACGCTAGGTCCCAAGGCAGAATTCCCAAGCCATGTTTGCTGGAGATACTACATCGTCTATAAATTCTGGCACCCTAGGGCACCTTGACTGTCCCAACGAATTATCACCACCAAACTTAGCCTTGGCTGCTCTTACCACTCTGCGTCAGGTTAGGAGTGTGCTCCGCTGGCACCAGGGTCCCATCATTCTCCACAGTACTTTTTCAGGACCCTTTGCTCTCAGAGAGGAGAGGGTTACAGCCTCTTCTGGGAGAAGGTGGGCTCCTAGGAGGTGGGAGAAACTTTTGCTTTGGCTGTGGTAGGCAGTAGGGGTAGCCGAGAATAGACATCCACTGGGAAAGGGTCTGGGCATCACCATATCCATCTGGCAGATGAGGGGTGCGGTGGGGAGAAGAGCAGGTCTCTGCAATAATGAGTTCAGTTCGGGGAGGGAAAAGAACTATGGAAAAGAATACACCTGGGATCTTGAGGGGCCAGCTGTGCCTGTCTCTGGGTTGGGTGCTTTCTGGCGCCACCGCAAGGGGGAAACTGAGGATGGCGGGGGTGGGGGCCTGTGCAGGGTTGCTTGTAAGTCCTGGGGTGCTTGTGCATCCTGGAGTCGGCTTGGCACAGCCTGCGGAAGGGCCTTGGCAGTACCGTGTCCGGATGGCATGTGAAATGTGTGGTGAGCTCAGATGGTCCTGGGGTGGTGGGGGACAAAATAAAGGGAGATCCACGATGGAGGTTCTCTCCTGTGGCGGGGGGGACTGTCTTGAGGGGTCAGCCGTGCCTGGCGCGGCTCTGGCGCCACCTCCTGGAGGCGTCCAGCAGTGAGTCTTGTGGATAGGGGCGGCTGGAGACCGCCTCCCAGCGCTAGGTTTTGGTATCTGCCGGGGGCGGGGAGGGAGAGGGGCTCACGTTGCCGAGAGGCGGGAGCCGAGAGCGTGAGTCACCCGGCTCCTCAGGGTTAGGAGCGGGACTTCGCGTGCCGCTCGGGGTTTGCATTTCAGCTCCAGCTTCAGCGATCCTAGCAGGCTGATCACTTTCTGAGGCTAGAGCAGCTGCCTTTTAGTCTAGGTGAGGGCCAGGTAAGTTTCTTGTATTGCAGTGCGTCCTGCTTGGGTGACTTGGGGGGAGGGGGTCTTCTAGTCCGTGTCTTTTTCTTCCTTTGCTTCCTTTCTCTGGTTCTCTCCATTGGAAACAGAAAGTTCGATTTTAAAAACACAACAGAGAATATGAAATCCATGTTCAGACCCCATACAAACCAAAGTCTGGGGCCATGTTCAAATGTCAAGATGCAGGGTTTATGCGGATAGGAATGTTTGATTTGTTTCCTATGTTTCCCTTCTCCCCCATTTTCTTCCTGGGTGATTCTTAGAGGTGGGGACAGGAGAGCTAGAGGGCTGAGCTGGGATCCTTTGCCAGGGCGGTTTCTTCATTCTTGGCGAGGTGGCAGATGTTTGACTGTAGCCCGAGCTGGGATCTTGGAACAACCCTTCCCAGCCCAGGACATGCCAGAGCTATAAGGTAACTGCAGTTGTTGCATATCTATCTCGTCATCACTGACAGAATCAAAATGTCCCAGAGGCACAACTAATGTGAATGCCACGATAATGTTGAAACATTTCATTGAAGGACTCTATTGAATATTTTATTTTTAACGTATTGTATTTCAGGACAAGTTCAGGAGACTTCTGCTGGTTTTACTTTCTGTTTTCAGAAATGCTTCAAAACCTATTATTTCCCTTGTAAGAAAATCAGTGATGACCTACCACGTTTCTTACAAGGATTTAACAATGCAAAGCTACATGTTAGTTTTTCTTCTACCAGTGTGTGTATGGGGGGGGGGGGGGGGGGGGG
>NW_007727482.1:41677-81946 GCF_000696425.1 Galeopterus variegatus | reverse complement strand
GGGGGGGGGGGGGGGAGAGGGTGCTTCCACTAACTGCTTTTAGAAAAATCAAGGGGGAGGGTGTTTCCCCCTTTCTCTACCATTAACCTCAAAATGTTTCTGTGTCTGTTAAATAGGTACTAGTTATTGCTGTTGGTTTTTGCTTAAAAGTAGCAGAGAGATAATCTCTTTGAATGTGTGAATTGTGGCTCATGTTGACAACTGATTGCTTTATCATCAATATTGTTTCATTTGATGCAATGTTAACAGGTGATCTTAATTCACAACACAGCACACAGAATTATTTTGTCCTAGAAAACATCCCTGCTGACATGGAAGGAAGGTACCCCCCACCCCCCTTGTGTTTATACTGCTTTGTGGGAGAGAAAAAGATGGGTGGGGGAATCTTTTCTGGCAGTTGAATAATCCCTGATTATAAATTGCTCTTTGCAGAATTATCATTTGACTATTTGGCTTATAGTCTGTGATTATAGGAAACACTCCCCCCCGACTCCCCAGAAAAAAATTAATAAAACCTTAGGTGTTCAGTCAGATGGAAGGGATAATTTTTGAGTTGAGTGGAAGCTTTGATGGTCCTCTTCCAATGCCCTCCCAGGGAGCCGTCCAAACTGAGTCAGGCTTCCCACCTTTCTGATAGCATAACTCCTCTCCTCTGCATGTCTCTATTTTACCTCTTACTACCTTGTGACTCTTGGTTTACATACCAGTCTTGCTCAAGGTAGTAAAATTTCTTTGAAGGCAGGGTTAGTGTCTTACTCATCTTTGTATCCCTGGATCCTAGTAAAGTTGGGGTCTGTTGAAAGAATGAATGAATAAATAAATAAATTTGGCAGTCCAGATTGGGTTTACCATTTCCTGGACAACACCTGGGCATGCTTTCTTATCACTCACAGAAGCTAATATGTTTGATTCAGTGATACTCAAAGTGTTAGGTCCTCAGACTACACCGTTCTAAATATATTTTAGTTTTCCATATATGAAAAACATCTATATATTAGTTGTGAATTTATATATATATATATATTTGCTGAAAGTAACAGAAAAGCCAACTAAAAGTGGCTTTAACAAACAGAAACAGTAAGTGATCACTGGAATTGGTTCAGTGGCCCAGTAATGTCAGGGTTCAGGGTCAGTGCCTTACTCTCATGGTTTCAGGATGACTCTAACAGCTCCAGATGTTACATTCTTACCCCATGTTCAAAGACAGAAATAGGAGATGGAAAAGGGCAGAGTTTTTACCTTCGTACAATTTTATCTAATCAGAGAAGAAATATCTTTCCCTAAAGTTCCCTAACAGAATTTGCCTTGGATCTCACTGACCAGATCTGGGGCATGTAGCTGCCCTTAGTGGCAAGGGAGGCTGGGAAAATATCATACTTTTCAGCTTCTATAGTGGAAAGGTGGTCAGGGAGATGGGATCTGGGGATGGCTTTGGGGAGCTAACAAGAATGTCTGCTAGATGGTCATGAAAATAGGTCTGTTTGAATCTGTGACCCTTTCAATAATTGGGCCAAGTAAAATATTAAATATTATTCAAGGCAGCAAAAGTACATTTGGAACAGATTATTTCCCCCAGGTGTATGGTATTTTAAGGGTGCCAAATAATCACTTTTGTAGAGCGTGTTAAATTTTAGAAACTGCAGCTAGTATACACACACACACACACACATATGTCTGTATATACACACACCATGCATATATATGTATATATACAGGCATACGTATATAATCTCATATGGTTTTCAGCTTATTAAGCCTGAGTCATACCGTTCAGTTCCTGAAACAGTAAACATTCAGTAAATAGTTGTCCTTTGAGTTGATTGTTGAGTTTGGGAGCTTCAAACCATCAATAGGAACATAAAAATGTAGAAAGGGTTTAGCAAGAAGACATTGACTAGTGGTTTGGCATCTATGCCCTGCAATGCTTGTTTACAGAATCCGAGAGTCTTTACTTTGAATCCTAGGAGCCTTGAGGACAATTCAAGAAGAGAGACAAGAAGAACTGAGGTACTGACAACTTAGGTCAACAGATTTTCTTTGGGGGCCTTCTCTATACCAGAACTATGAAAGATGTAGTACCAAAAAAAAAAAAAAAAAAAAAAAGAAAATGGTTCAAGACGGTCCTTAGCGCACGCACACACACACACACACACACACAAAACTTAAAAAGTTGATACATGAAACGAAGAGTGTATATCATTGCCAGCTTTGATTCTTGACTCTTTCTTTCCCAGTAGGAATCCTCACGTATTTCTAGAAGGAGCAAGATTTTGGGACTTAATTGTGGGAGATCAGGCAAACAAGTATCAAGATATTAAAATTTAACAATTGCAATTGTCTTAGATTTCTTACTAGTAAAAAGAAGGGAGTAGATTATCACTGATTTTCAAACTTTGTTGTATGTTAAAAATCACCTGGAAAGCTTTTTAAAATCCAGATATGTGGGCTGATCTTCAGACCACTTAAATTGAAACCTCTGGGAAAGGGAACCAGGTCTCAATATTTTTAAAATTCCCTAGATGATTCCAATATGCCACTCAGTTTGGAAACTATTAATTTGCCAGAGCTGCCATAAAAAGTACCACAGACTGGGTGACTTAAACAACAGAAATTTATATTTTCAGAATTCTGGAGGCTAGCAGTCTGAGATCAAGATGTTGGCAGGATTCGTTTCTCCTGAGGCCTCTACCCTTGGCTTGCGGATGGCCACTTTTTCCATGTATCTTCACACGGTCTTTTCTCTGTGAATGTCTTGTCCTAATCTCTTTTTATAAGAACACCAGTCATATTGGATTAGGGGCCAGCCTAAAGGCCTCATTTTAACTTAATTACCTCTTTGAGGGCCCTTTGTTTAAATACAGTCACATTCCAGGATCCTGAGGACTGAGACTTTAACATATGAATTGGGGGAGGGGGAACAATCCAGCTCATAACAGGAGCCATTGGACAAGTACGGCGCTTCTCAAACTTTTATGTGCACATAAGTCACCTGGAGACCTTGTTAAAATTCAGGTTGTGATTTAGTTCAGTCTAGGTGGGGCTGGAGATTCTGCAGTTCTTACAAGCTCCCAGTTATGCCAGTGCTGCTCATTCACAGATCATGGTTCTGTCTAAATCAATGGTTCTCAAACTTTAGCAGGCATCAGAATCCTCTGCAGAAACTGTTAAAAGCAGATTGCTGGGATCTCACACCAGAATTTCTGATTCCATAGGTTTGGGTTAGAGCCCAGAATTTGCATTTCTAACTAGTTCCCAGGTGATGTTGATGCTGCTGGTCTAGGGATGATGCTCTAAAAACCATGTGTCTCTGATGTTTTGAGACTTTATGGTCTGGTTGAGTCAAGGTCATTATATACATCATTGTATGTGGAGTTTATCTGTGATATTTGCTATCCTAATTGCCGATAGTATTACATTTTCCTTTTGTCAAGCTTAATTACGTTTTCCATTCATAGGACAAAGGATGAGGAAATGGGAGAAAATGCTGTATTGGGATTTCTTTTAATCTTTTACACAAATAGAAGTGAGTGAATACAGAGGCTACACATCAGCCCATTTGTCTCTATGTTTGTTCTCCAGTCACAGAGCTAATTTGTGGCTTGCTCTTCTACCAGCTCAAAGATGGTTTTGCAAGACTGGTTGCATGCTTCCCATATGTGTTTTTTTAAGGATTAACTATTTTAGAGATTGTATAGTCTCAAAGGACATTGCAAATTTCTCAAAAGACATTAATTTTAAATGATTTCCAATCTAATCACATTATTGTTTGTACATAAACCCAACAGTGAGCTACATCAAAAAGTATCCCTGCCCCAAAATAACTGGAGATGAGGAAAACATGTTGCTTGCTCTTTGAGAGTTAAATCAGTAAAATTCACGTTCTGTGGATGTTATCAGCTACTTGTGATATATATATAATTGCTATATATATGCACACATACACATATGTGTATGTATACATGTATGTTTTTCTATTTGCTCAATTTAAAGCATTTTATGTTGGTTTTAACTGTTATTAATGTTCTGTATTATCTCTTTATATGAAACAACTAAAATATTTCCATTTTAAACTTAAAATTGCATTCAACTTTTTATTAATCTGTTTCTGTTGCTTATAACGAAATATCTGGAACTGAGTGATTTATAAAGAAAATGAAATTTATTGCTTACAGTTTCTGAGGCTAGCAAGTCCAAAGTCCATCTGGTGGTGTTGACAGTGACCCAGGGGTCTCACATTGCAAGATGGTGGAAGCAGAGAGAGCAGAGAGAGACAGATTCTCCTCTCTCTTCTTTTAAAACCCTCAGAACCACACCCTTGACCACCATTTTTAATCCATTCACTACTGCATGGTCCTACAATCCAATCACCTGTTTAAGGCTCCACCCTTTAATTACCATAATAGGATTTCCCACCCTCTTAACAGTCACAGTGGGGGCCAAGTCTCTGATACATAAAACTTGGGGGACACAATTCAAGCTTCAGTGAGTTTTGGGGGTACATAATTCAATCCACTACAAATTTATAATCCAATACATACATTAAACAAAGATATAAGCTGGTTTCTTGCTGCCTTATTTACTCTTGTGCTGTTATCAAAAGAATGGGTCTTGCTAAAGTGTTTTCTTTACTTACAGTTTTTCCAAAGTTATGCCAGATGTCTAGGGCCTCCATTCAGAATTGATTTACTGATGACATAAATGTTTAGAGTTTACCCTCAAGCCTTTCCCACATTTTCCACATTCTTGGTGAGTTTTGCCAGCAATTGGAAGTGCACCTTCCAGCACTGTCCAGGAGTAGAGGTTACCTGTCATGTTTCCAGCCTGAGCATCTGACCCACCTGATAAGACAAGCTCAGTTGTGGAGGATACAAGATGCCCAATGTCATCAAACAATTCAATTGTATAACGAATTCTGTTTCTTCTGAGTTCATGCTCGTCTATCAACTTTATGATGCCACATGTTCATTGCCCTCAGGGAGAGAATAACCTGGTCAGAATGTCTGGTCTCCCTGACAGTTATATTTGTCATTGTAAATTACTATGTTGCCTGGCTTTAAACACTTATGAGTGTTGTGGATGCGAGTCAGCATCCTCAAGCCTGATAAATGGAGGGACACTGATAAGATCAGTTATTTGAGGGTTGGCTCAATGCCAGGTCCTGATGCTGATGATTCACCCAAGCAAATTAATATCAGCTATTATTTATTAAGCATTTTCTTCATATCAGGCACTGCATAATTTTATTTACATTATCTCATTTAGTCCCATTATAACTTTGTGAGGTAGTATCGTTATTTCCATTTTACAAGTAAGAAGACTGATATGTAGATTAAAATTTGGCCCAAAACAAATGGCTACTATCGTATTGCAGAGACTTCTAGTTGACATCCAATGTCCACTTTCACCTTCTCTCTTAGTGACAGAATCTCAGTTTTATTCCTTGTAGTGATGAACCCAGGGAATGGTCTCTCTTACCCAGCATCTCGTGTATCAAGGTGTGAACCTATGACTGAGTTCTGCCAGTGAGAGAGAGTTGTGTTGTGTGGTACTTCTAGGAAGCCTGCTTAAAGGGAGTTGATTTGGCTGAGAGGAGGACCCCCTTTTTCCCTCCTCCTTCCTTCTGTTAGTCTGAAATGCAGGCATGATGCCTGGAGCCATCTTGGACCGTGGAGTGACCTAGTGGATGTAAGCCAGCATTGAAGATGTAGGAACAGAAACGTAGAAAAAAATCTAGAGATGGTGCCATGGAGCTACTGTGCCAGCCCTACTCCAGAGGTCTTTGTCAGCTACCAGAACTAACTGACATTTTGTTAGCCCAGGAGAAAGGTAGGAATGGCTGGACGGTGGTAGGCACTGGGCAGTGTTTATACTCGATGTGACAAGTGCCTAAAACTCATATTTGAACTATGATAGATACATGTGTTCAAGTTTCGTCTCTACCACTTACTAGATGTGTCTACCGGACACCTCTTGTGTCTCACGGCACATATTTACAGCCCACATATCAGTCAAGCCATTGGTCCAGTATCCACCTTCATGCAGGGATAATCAGATAGCACCTTGCTTTAGCCTCACCTTGAATATCTCACTTTCCACCCCAGGACTTCTTTGATGTTTCAACATGGGAGATGTTGGAATACACTGGCACCTACACATGTGTATCATGGAATGTGAGGGAATTAAAAGCCCAAGAGTCAACCCTTGACTAATGGGGGATGGGAGTCAGAGATAAATGTTTCCTTCTTCCATCCTTGGCCAGATAATTCTCAACTGCATTTTAGTACTGTTTGTTTCTAAGAGGTTCTCAGAGATTAACCTCCAGTTGTCTACAGTCGTGGCCAACTCAAAAATACACACCTGTATTGGTTTTCTCTCTCTTTTTTATTTTTTTTTGTGGCTGGCCAGGATAGGGATCCAAACCCTTGACTTTGGTGTTTTTTGCAACATGTTCTAACTGAGTGACCTAACCAGCCAGCCCTAGTTTTCTTTCTTTTCTTCCTCCCTTTCCCCAATTACTTAATTTTATCCCCTGGAATCACCTCCCAAAACAAACTATCTACATGCAGACCCTTGTCTCAGGCTCTGTATTACAGGAGAACTCAGGTTAAGGCATTGTATAACCTTGAATTAAGCAGTACTGACAAAACTTTGGCACTTTCTGACACTTTAATGTCCTTTATATGATGAAGCAGTGTATTATCTTTTGTGTACAAAGATGGCAATAGACTATGAAATCTGATAACAACAAGTATTGGTATGGACATGGATTAACAGGGACTCATATACTCATACAGTCCCTTGATGGGAGTACAAATTGGTATCTTTTTAAATTTTTTTTCTGATGGCTGACTGGTACAGTGATCTGAATGCTTGACCTCAGTGTTATAACACCACACTCTAGCCAACTGAGCTAACTGGCCAGCCCAAATTCATACCATTTTGGAAAAGAAAATTTGGCACTGTCTTATGAAGTTGAACATACCCTGTGACCCAGCGACTTTATTTCTTGGTATAAACCCTAAAGAAATTCTGCTGCATGTGATCCAGAAACTCTCCATAGGAATGTCCATAGCAACATTGTTCATAATATGAAAATCCTGGAATAACTTAATTGTTCATTGATAAAGAAATAGAGAAATAAATTTGATATTTGTTAGTATTTCAGTAGAAGAAAAATGAATTAACCAGATACAAGAACACAGATGCATATTATAAACAAAATGTTTAGTGAAAAACTAAATCACCAAAGGTTTCATGCATTTGGGTATCATTTTTATAAAGCTCAAAACAAACAACACTAAACAATACATTGTTAGGAATTACACATACATGATAAACTAAAAAGCAAGGTAAACCCAAAATTTAGGCTAGTGCTGGGGAAAGATGGGATAAGGTAGGAACACAGAGTAGATGCCCTGGCATTTGTAATGTTCTAGGTCTTGCCCTGGGTGATGGGTTCATAAAGGCTTATTTGCTATTATTATTCTTTGTAACTTATTTAAATGTGATGGAAATTCTTTTATATATATCAGGTATAATAATTTTTTAAAAATGAAATCACCAGCAACAAAGATGCTGTACCTAGAATGGACAGCCTCAATGAAAGCCTCCTCTAGCTCTCACTCTGAGCAATGGCTGCGTCAGTGTTTCTCATTATGTAATGTAGTTCCCCCTTTGTGTTACCAAGTATATTGTAATCAACTAGAATGGCAGGGTACAAGATTCAGTTTTTCTTTCTTTCTTTTTTTTAATTTTTGTTTAAAATTTATTATTTTATTTTAATTTATCAATATACAATATAGTTGATTTTCATGTCCCTTTAATGATTCCTCTTTGCCCCCTCCTTCTCTCCCCTCCCACCCATCGGTATCGTATCTGTTCACTTGTCTTAACGAGTTCAAGGAATTATTGTGATTGTTCTGTCTTCTT
This sequence comes from Galeopterus variegatus, assembly GCF_000696425.1. Taxonomy (NCBI): domain Eukaryota; kingdom Metazoa; phylum Chordata; class Mammalia; order Dermoptera; family Cynocephalidae; genus Galeopterus; species Galeopterus variegatus. Next base: position 74,017 of record NW_007727482.1, on the reverse strand, counting down.
CCCTGCACCCCCACCACAATTCGTTTGTATGTTTATTTATTTATTTATTTTTAGCTCCTACAAATAAGTGAAAACATGTGGTATTTCTTTTTCTGTGCCTGACTTATTTCACTTAATATAATTTTTTATAAGTCCATCCATGTTGATGTGAATGGTAGTATTTCATTCTTTTTTACAGCACAGTAGCATTCCATTGTGCAGATATATCACAGTTTGCTTATCCACTCATCTGATGATGGACATTTGGGCTGGTTCCAACACTTCCCTATTGTAAATAGCATTGCAATAAACATTGAAATACGGGTACCCGTCAACATGATGATTTCCATTCCTCTGGGTATATTCCCAGCAGTGGAATAGCTGGATCATATGGTTGATCTCTCTATAATTGCTTGAGGAACCTCCAAACAATTTTCCATAAAGGCTGCACCATTTTGCAGTCCCACCAACAGTGTATGAGGGTTCCTTTTTCACCACAACCTCGCCAGCATTTACCATTCACAGTCTTTTGGGTATTAGCCATCCTAACTGGAGTGAGATGGTATCTCAGTGTGGTTTTGATTTGCATTTCCCGAATGCTGCGTGATGTTGAGCATTTTTTCAGGTATCTGTTGGCCATTCATATATCTTCCTCTGAAAAATGCCTATTTAGCTCTTTTGCCCATTTTTAAATTGGGTTACTTGTTTTTTGCTGTAAAGTTGTTTGAGTTCCTTGTATATTCTGGATATTAATCATTTGTCAGATAAATATATTTCAAATATTTTCCCCCACTCTGTTGGTTGTCTTTTCACTCTGTTGACTGTTTCTTTTGCTGTGCATAAGCTTTTTAGTTTGATATAATCCCATTTGTTTATTTTACCTTTGGTTGCCTGTGCTTTTGGGGTTGTATTCAGGAAGTCTGTACCCAATCCTACTTCCTGGAGTGTTTCCCCTATCTTTTCTTTAAGGAGTTTTGTTGTTTCAGGGTGTATGTTTAATTCTTTAATCCATTTTGAGTTGATTTCGGCATATGGTGAGAGGTACAGGTCTAGTTTCATTCTCCTGCATATGGATATCCAGTTTTCCCAGCACCAATTGCTGAAGAGGCAGTCTCTTTCCCAGTGTGTAGACTTGGTTAGTTTGTCAAAGATCAGATGGCTGTAGGTGTGTGGGTTGATTTCTGGATTCTCTATTCTATTCCATTGATCCATATGTCTGTTTTTATACCAGTACCATGCTGTTTTGGTTATTGTACCTTTGTAGTATAGATTAATGTCAGGTAGTGTTATGCCTCCAGCTTTATTATTTTTGCTCAGAATTGCTTTGGCTATTCATGGTCTTTTGTTATTCCATATAAATGTCTGGATAGTTTTTTTTTCCATTTCAAGAGAAAAATGTCACTGAAATTTTGATGGGGATTGCATTGAATCTGTAGATCACTTTGGGTAGTATGGACATTTTCATGATGTTAATTCTTCCAATCCAAGTGCATAAGATATCTTTCCATCTTCTTATGTCTTCTTTAATTTCTCTCAACAGTGGTTTGTAGTTCACATTGTAGAGATTTTTCACATCCTTGGTTAACTATTCCTAAGTATTTTATTATTATTTTTTTTTTTGGTGGCTATTGTAAATGGGCTATCTTTCTTGATTTCTTTTTCTGCACGTTCACTGTTGGAGTATAGAAATGCTACTGATTTTTGTGTGTTGATTCTGTATCCTGCTACTTTGCTGAAATCGTTTTTCAACTGTAAGAGTTTTTTGTAGAGGCTTTAGGCTGTTCAATATATAGGATCATGTCATCTGCAAACAGGGATAGTTCAACTCTATCTTTTCCAATCGGGATGCCATTATTTCCTTCTCTTCTCTGATTGCTCTGGGTAGTACTTCGAACATTGTGTTGAATAGGAGAGGTGAGAGTGGGCATCCTTGTCTAGTTCCTTTTCTTAAGGGAAAAGCTTTCAGTTTTTCCCCATTCAGGATGATATTGGCAGTGCTTATCATATATGGTTTTAATTGTGTTGAGATACTTTCCAACTGTACCTAACTTGTAGAGAGTCTTTATCATGATCGAATGTTGAATTTCGTCAAATGCTTTTTCAGCATCTACAGAGATCATCATAAGGTCTTTGTCTTTAATTTTACTGATGTAGTGTATCACATTTATTGATTTGCTTATGCTGAACCTACTTTGCATCCCTGGGATGAATCCCACTTGATCATGGTGTGTGATTTTTTGTATGTGTTGCTGTATTCTGTTAGCTAGTATTTTATTGAGGATTTTTGCATCTATATTCATCAAGGATATTGGCCTGTAGTTTTCTTTTTTTGTTGTATCTTTTTCTGCTATTGGTATCAGGGTGATGTTTGCCTCATAGAATGTTTGGGAGAATGGCCTTCATTTCAATCTTTTGAAATAGTTTGTAAAGAATGGTATCAATTCCTCTTTGAAGGTTTGGTAGAATTCTGCAGTGAACCCATCCAGTCCTGGGCTTTTCTTTGTTGGGAGCCTTCTGAAAACAGCTTCAATCTCTTTTATTGTTATTGGTCTGTTCATATTTTCTATATCTTCTTGGCTCAGTTTTGGTAGTTTGTGTGTGTCCAGAAATTTATCCATTTCCTCCACATTTTCAAATTTGTTGGCATATAGTTGTTTATAATAGTCTCTAATGATTTCTTGTATTTCTGAGGTACCAGTTGTAATATCATCTTTTTCATTTCTAATTTTTGCTATTTGGGTCTTCTCTCTTCTTTTTTTAGTTAGCCTTCCTAATGGTTTGTCAATTTTATTTGTCTTTTCATCTATATTTTGATTCATTAATATTTTGTTTCATTTTTTGGATTTCTGTTTCATTAAGTTCTGCTATGATCTTAATTATTTTTTTTCTGTCTGCTAACATTAAGTTTGCCTTTTACTTGTTTTTCTAGTTCTTTAAAGTGAGGTGTTAGGTTGTTTACTTGCCATCTTTCCATTCTTCTGAAGTAAGCATTTAATGTGATGAATTTCCCCCTTAGTACTGCTTTTGTAGTATTTCACAGGCTTTGGCATGACGTATCATTATTTTATTAGTTTCAATAAATTTTGGGATTTCCTGTTTAAGTTCTTCTTGGACCCATATCTCATTAAGTAGAATGTTGTTTAAATGCCATGTGTTTGTATAGTTTGCAGAGTTTTGTTTGTTTTGATTTCTAATTTTAATCCATTGTGATCTGAAAAAATACATGGAATAATTCCAATTTTTTTGAATTTGTTGAGACTAGATTTGTGACCTAACATGTGATCTATCCTGGAGAATGTTCCATGTGCTGATGAGAAGAATGAATATTCTGAGGTTGTTGAATGGGCTACATTCTCCTTTGTTTTTGTGCGTGTATGTGTATGTACAATCATACTGAGTAGGGAAGCTATTGACATGGATTTTTTCTTTATAGTTCTGTTTTAGTCCCTTTTGTGTTGCTATAACAGAAACACCTGAGACTGGGTAATTTATAAAGGAAAGAGGTTTATTTGGCTTATGATTCTAGGACAGCTGCATCTGCCATGGGCCTCAGGCTGCTTCTACTCATGGCCAAAAGTGGCAGGCAGCCGGTGGGTACAAGCAGATCACATGGTGAGAGGAAGCAAGAGAGAGGAAGCAAGAGAACGTGCCAGGGTATTTTTAAGTAACGAGCTCTCACCGGAACTAATAGAGCGAGATCTCACTTATTAATCCCCCCTCCTCCAGGGAGAGCATTCATCCATTCATGAGGGATCCGCCCCCATGACTCAATCAGTTTCCAACACTGCCACATTAGAGATCAAAATTCCACATGAGTTTTGGAGGGGACAACACATCCAAACTCCATCAAGTTCCAAAACTGCTCCTTGGTTTTCTTAACGATGTTACCACAAAAAGCTGTAAAGTTATGCCAGGTTTTAAACTCTAGGCCAGGGTTTATAACCTTGAAATCATTTTTATGCCATGAAATCTTTGATGAAGAATATGACCTCCTTCTCAGAAAAGTGGCTTAAATACATAAAATCAAACATACTGGATGACAAAGGAAATAAATTGTGTTGAAATAAAGTTATCAGAATATTTTTAAAAAAACTAATTTGGGGTATAGTAATATATTTACTTCTTTATTAGCTTATTAAAGAAGAAGATCTAGTGGTGGGTCTAATGACAACCCAAATTTTTAAATAGTAAGGAACATAATTATTTCATGGTATCTGCCATAACTGTAATGTGATATGAAAAATATGTGTGATTTCTACTTGTGACCAAGTCATAGGTGCTGCTAATACTATTGTGGTTTGTTGCCAACATTCATATATGAAGGAAATATTAAATTTTAGTTGGAGATTAGTGAACATAAGGATGTAATTTTTTTCTTCTCCAAGTTTATGGACTCTCTAAGTAATGTCCACATATCTCTGGGGGTCCATGGACCCCAGGCTGAAAACCTTACCTTAAGCAAAGCAAAGCAAAAGACATTATAACAGTTGAGGAAAATAATTTTAAAATGAATACCAAATATTATCTAACCCATAGTTCACAAGAAAAGCACTTAACTGTAATCCTTCAGGGACGGTGGGGGAGGCATGGCACATCCCATTTCCCATTCTTACCTCACCGGTCTTCTCTTTGAGAGGGTCTTACACTTCATCTCTGTAAGGCAAATCTCCATACTTCCATTAGAAAATACTGCCTCCTTCTCAAAGAAGTTAGTCTTGCTCTTAGATTCATTAGTCTCCCTTCTCCACTGTATTTTCCCACTAAGAGTCATCTACTTCAGAATAGCTCTCTAGAGACTCCTACACAACAGTGTATGGTGAGCTTTGGCTCGTTGAGTCTCATCTCCTTCCCGGCCTTTCCACTGGAGTGAGTTGTAGTGAACAGAGCCCAAGTGCCCCCTCTAACTCTCCATTAAAAACACTTATTCGCAGACATAGCACAATCTTTAAAAAAAAAATGAGGAAAAAGAAGCATTTTCCTCACTGTCCCATAAATTAAAAGACTGCTCAAGCCTTTGATGAAGTTAGCACTGTACAATTATTATGCAGATCAGGTATAGTTCTTTATTCATCCCAGAGACCCTTCCAATGGATATATTGCTGAGCTATAGATCTTGTAATGACTGTTTCCTGAGCTATACAAACAACTAGCTCCAGTTTGAAATTTCTGCTTGAATGACCCTGGATTGGCATTTATACAGAGTGTCATTTGTGTCCCCCACAATACTTACTGATTGACTGATTCCCTGTTTGATTTATTATTTTAATATTTTTTCTAGAATTGGTAATGGATTTTTAATAAATTTTTTCTTGAAACAGTTTGGTTTACAGGAATATCGTGAAGACAGTATGTTAGGCAATTATGTTTTAGCCGATGTCTAAGACGGCGGCGAGCAAATGGGAGGAACACCCAAAGTGGCTGCAGAGAGTTTCAGGTCCCTAGAACAGCGCGTTTTCCGAGAATCACAAAAAAAACCCTCCCCCTTCTTCCTCATCACCACATCTCCTTTCCACGCACGCGAATTTCTCCACCTATAGAAAAATCCCAACTAAGCTTAAGCCCCGCTTGCTTCCCTCCCCTCCCTCCTTAGCCAATAGGAACAGACCAGCTCAGCCTAACTGGCCCAACCTGACTCTCCCTGGGGCTGCTCCCACTCTCAAGAGGGCAGCCCGCTTGTTCATTTTGCCTGCCTAATACACTTTGGTTGAGTCCCTGTCTCCTGGTGTGTTTTATTTTCACACTCAGGCTGGGGTTTTTCCTTTCACAGTACAGAGAGTTACATACATCAATATCCAGTTTACTTTATCATTAACATCCTACATCAGTATGGTGCATTTGTTGCAGTTAATGAAGCAATACTGATACGTCACCATTAACTAAAGTCCGTGCTTTATTCAGATTTCCTTAATTTTTTACCTAATGTCCTTTTTCTGTTCCAGGATCCTATGCAAGTTATTACATTACATTTAGTTTTTTGTGTCTTCTTAGGCTTCTCGTGGCTGTTAAAACTTATCATACTTTCCTTGTTTATGATGATAGTGACGGTGTTGAGGTGTAGTGGTTAGGAATTTTGTAGAATGCCCTTCTATGGGAATCTGTCTGATATTTTCCCCATGATTAGACCAGGGTTATGGGTTTGGGGGAGGAAGACCACACAGGTGAAGTGCCATTCTCATCACACCACATCAAGGGCACACAGCGTCAACATGACTCATCACTGTTGATATTGACCTTGATCACCTAGCTGAGGTTGTGTTTGTCAGGTTTCACCACTATAAATTTACTCCTGTTTTTCCCCTTTCCATACTGCATGCTAAGTCACTAGGTATAGCCCATACTCAAGGAGTGAGGAGTTATGTTCCAGCTCCTTGAGGGTAAAGTAGCCACAAAAATTATTAGGGATTCTTTTGCACTGGAGATTTGTCTCTTCTCCCTCTTTTATTTATTTATTTATCCAATAATTTATTTATATCTGTATGGATTCATGGTAATGAATTTTTAATCAAATAATCCCAATCTTACTTATGGCCAATGGCACAAATTTCTGTGACTAATTATGGTTAGCCCTATAGTTCGTAAGTACAGAAGAAAGTAAAAACTAATGGGTACACATGGAATTTGTTTCATTATTGGTCTGTTCATCTATCTGTCTTTTCATTTTTTGTCAAAGTTTTTGTTTAATTTTTCACCAAAAGAATAATTCAGTAACATAGTAAAAAAATTCAATCATAAAAGAGCACAGTAAAAATTAGAGCTACTTCTCACCTCATGCCTCTGTAACCCTCTTCAGAGTCAACTCCTATTGATTGTTATTGATATTTTTCTGGAAATTCTTAATGCATATGTTAGTATATTTCTATCATTCTGCTTCTTTAGATTCTAAGGAAAAGGGTCAGGAAAAGGCCAGCAAGGTAATGAAGGAGAAGTAAGAAAAGGGAGGGCAGGAGTAGACCACAGATGATTAGGTCAATGGTAGAATTCTTAACTCAATCACTATATTTACTTGTGAAACAATTCATTTTTCCAAGATGTTTTTCTGGTGGATTTTTCCCACATGTGTGAGTTTCAGCCCCTGATTATGAAGCAGTGTAGCTCTATCAGTCAAATCTCTTAGCTGTAAACAACCAAATGCCCTCTACTTAGTTTAAACAGAACGGTTTATTCGAAAGTATTAGGTGGTATGATGTTTATGTCCCCAGTTGTCCCCACCCTTAACCATACATTTTGGATATGTGACTATAGTTTTTCTCAGTAAAGGAAAATATTTATATGTCCCTTGATTCTGAGGCTGACCATGTGACTTGCTTTGGTCAATGAGATGTTCATGCATATGTTTCACGTAAGGGTTTGAAAAAGCGTTTGCACATTTCTACTTCTGTTCTTGCTCCTCTGTCATCTCCAAGAGATGCATGTTAAGGCTGGCCTGCTGGAGGATAAGAGACATGTGGTCCAGAGCCAAGTCAGGACAGTTGTCCCAGTTAAGGCTATCCTAGATTGGCTGACAGCCAACTGGGCAACATATGGGTGAACTGAATTGCAGCTGACTACAGATGCACAGGCTAGCCCAGCCAGAATCAGCCAAGCCCAGATATTCTGAACTTTGCAGATTCATGAGTTAAAGAAATGCATATTATTGTGGCAATGAATAACTAATGCTGGTAGTTTATAGAATCCCTGGAATAGCCAGAGAGCCTGGTTTGGGTGCTACTTGGCCAGTAATACCACCAACAATGCCAGAGGACATTTCTAACAGAAACTTTACTCCTGCAGCCTCATACTGCTTAGCACTTGTGATGCTGGAGAATAGATATTAGAACCTTCACCAGTGTCCTCCAGAGGAACCAAAAGCCTCCAACTCACTGCTTGCAAGAAACACCGACATCCCTTACAAAATTCAGTTCCTCATTCCAGTCATTTGGTGGATGCTTCTGACCAGTAGAATCTAAATCACACCAGGAAACCTTGCTGCAAAGGAGTCTGGAAAATGTGTTTTTTTAGCATTCTAGACTCTGCAGTACAGGAAAGCTTGCTAGAAGGGGTTTGGAGAAAGTGTGAGTGAGTCACTCTCCAGTATCTGCCATGGAGGCATAGAAAAAAGATCTCAATTTCCTGATCCCCTGAGTATCTGCCATCTCTGCATAGGGACAATCAAGGTGTTGACACTCTCTGGACTTGGAATCCCAAGGGAGGAGCCCTGGATACTTTGACCAATCTACACCAAACCTGACGTGCTGTCTTAGATCTAGAAAATCAGTTTGGTTCTGATATTGATGACTGAGGGTACTCCCTGCCTTTTTTCCCCTTAGCATCGGGCAGAATAAGTAGCATGAGAATAATTCCAGGTGAAATAACACTTTATTTTAATTACATTGGGTACTATAAACAAGGAGTTTGACCTCATTCTACTTTCTTTGTAGATGAGTGGAAAACTACAGCAAAGGCACTTAAAGATGCATATTTTATATTCTTATGAAAGGAGGATGTAAAGGAAGAGACAAATCTCTGTTTCTGTTCATCCCCCTATATTCATATGCCAATTCCTTTGACCTATGAATCTTAAATACCTCAAAGGTGACAGTATTGGGCTGATTGATTGTATCCTTATCTTTGCTGTCCAACTCAACTCCCGCCAAAACCAAAAATGGCCCTCTGCAGTGTCTGGTCTGAGACACATGGCATTAACTAATTGATAGAAGACATTTTCACCAAATGAAAAAGCTTTGAGTGTAGGTGTTTTTATCTGTAAAGTGCCAGTTGTGAGACTGGGTACATGGAACCTTTATTTGTTCTCCTTTTTTTCTCTGAAGACCTTGTTCTAGCTAAATATTTGCTGAAACATTTTAGTGACTTTTTTTGTTTTAATTTAATAGGCAAAACCATGCTGTTGCCAACAGAAAAACAGTGAAACAGATTACATTTGTGCAGTATTTTAAGGGGTGACTTTTAGTACATCTGGGTGAGAAATTAAGTATTCAGATCTATAGCCAATATCTGAGTCCTTGAGTGATTACCAGTAAAAGTAGGAGCAAATCACTGGAGTGTTCATATGCTTCAGAAGAGCAGATGGTCTATGAAGATTCCCAATGAGGACAACATGACCAGAACATTTACTTGGAGGATCAAAAGATATTCTTGTGTTGCCAAAATGCTATTTGGCCCATATGGCTTTGTACATTCAATGATTGGGTTTAATATCCCTTGTGTATTGATGGTAAATCTAAATAAACTAATAATCAACTCAGCTAATTAGGAGTTTGTGGTAGCCTCTCATTATTATTGTTATCTTCTGAAGAAGTTTTTCTTGTATGTTACCAAAAATATTTGTGATATAATCTAAAACTTTTGTTTACTAAGGTGCCAGACTGGAATCAAGATTTAGGCCATGGAAAAGCTACCTCTACAGATTGGCCTCCACCTTTACCTTTTGCTGCCTCTCCCACTACTCCTCTCCCTATAGGATCTTCACCCCCAGCCAAGTGGCATAATCATTGTATATATCTGGTGATATATTCATTTCTGCATTTACCTGTACACTTTGCCCTGTCTAGAGGACCTTCCTGGACCTCTCTGCACATCTATGATCTACTATTTAAGGCCTGGACTAGCCTAGACCAAGGTAAAGCTTAGCTATAAATCTAGAATTCTCTGGTTTTCTCAGCCTTTGTCTACTGCTCCCTCCTCTGGACTTCTAACACATCTATACTTTTGGCATCTAGGCTAGCCCTTCTTGCCTCCATGATGTCTACTCACAGCAAAATGCTAGTTTCTAGAGGACATAATAGACTGACTCATCATTCTTTGTATCCCCAGCTACTACATTGGTGCCATATGAATGCAGTCAGTGCTCAGTTCATGTAGTATATGCCTGGAATCTCTAGCACAAAGCTACAGAGTATGGGCAAAATTCCTTGCATTTCCCTGGAGCTTCCTGCACAGGCAGTCCTGACTTCTGACTTCGCTCTTATTTTTAAAAGGGTCACATGATTCCTTTACTGCTTCTCTCCAGCAATAGAGAGGAAAGAGCTCTGAATTGATCTTTTGTCTCAAATTCCTCCTTATGCTTTATGTGCATGAGATGCCAAGGCAATGTGGCCCTTGACCTTTGGGCTTGGCTGATTATCTCATTTAATCCTCACAGCAAAAGAGGTAGGTGCCATTATTATTCTTATTTGGATATATGGAAACTGGAGAAGCTGAGTAACCTAACATTGCAAGCCCTTAAGTGTAGGAGCCAGGATCCACACCAAGACAGTTTGGCTCCCAAGTCTTAACACTGGTCCCAGTGTTAGCTTACACAACACTGCTTTTCCTGATATCTAGATGGTGTCCATTAGATGATCCTGGAAACTTCAGAGTTTCCTGGTCAGAAAATTTAAACAAATGGAAGGGATTGCTGATCTAGGAACTGTTGTGAGGCATCCTCCCACAAGAAATGCATTTATTTATTTATTTTTTTTTTCGTTAAATTTTTATTTTGTCAATATACACTGTATATGATTATTATGGCCCATCACCGACACCTCCCTCCCTCCTCCCTCTCTCCCCTCCCCCCAAGAATGTCCTTTCCGTTTGCTTGTTGTAACAACTTCATAAAAGTATAGTTGTTATATCTTCTTCCCCACCCCACCCCCGGTTTTTTTTGTGTGTGTGTATGTGGGTGAATTAATTTGTTTGTTTTTTTAGCTCCCACCAATGAGTGAGAACATGTGGAATTTCTTTTTCTCTGCCTGACTCGTATATGCCACTCGTGCAGAAAAGGACAGCTTATTCACTCCAGCTAGCCAGCGTCCATCTCCCAAGGATCAGCCAAGGAAGAGCGGTCTCGGGATTTGGTCTTTTGTAGGGTTTTTAAAGACAAAAACTACATCCCTTGGCACATGGGTTTGTCCAGGTGCAGAAAGCAAGCTAGGGAGTTAGGTCACAAAGGCCAAGAATGAGACATTTGAGCAGTCAAGCATACAAGTTTTCATTGTGTATGTTTCCTGCTCCCATGTAATAATTCACTGTGTATGGCTCCTGTTTCTATTCAATTGTTTTTTGTTTCTATGATGTCAATGGTTTCTCATGCAGAAGGGGAGGGGGTAGCCTGCAGGTCAGACAGGGGAAAAATGGAGTTACTTAGGTTAAGCACACAATTCTACAGAAGCAGATAGTGTACGTTATGGGGGTATAGGGAGCTCTATTTCATTCCCAATTCCTCTTTAGGAAGGAATCAAATCATTGATTCATCGGTACTTAATTTGTTGTACTTAGTACATAAGACAAGGAGTTTGACTGATTGTACTTGTTAACCAAGGTGACCAGGAAAATGATTTTAAACCAATTTTTATTATTACTATATGACTCTTTTCTTTTTTTTAATGTGTTTTCTGACTAATGCAAGGCTGTCTTTAATAACACATGAATGGTTGGTATAGAAACAATAGGTTTCCCTAGAGCCATATATAATCCATCTTGTTAGTTTGATTATGTGGATTATATATGGATGCAGCTGCTGCAGTGCATTCAGATAGGTCCAGCCTCTGTGTAGGACACAATGACCACAGGAAAGAGGAAAAAATTAACTTTTATAACATTGTCAGGTTGACCACTTGGTGTAAATTTTTTTTATCAAAGCACGTTACATTTTAAAATTGTTATTTAATTGGAAAAACCCAATAAACTAGGAATAGAAAGCACCTTTTTCAATTTAATAAAGTGCATCTACAAAAAGCCCACAGCTAACATCATACTTAATGGTGAAAAACTGGGTGCTTTTCCCATAACTGAGGAATAAGGCAAGCATGCCCATCCTTGCCATTTTTATGCAGCATTGTATGAGGCCAGTGTTGTATGCTAGCCAGTCTGCTCATGACAAAGAAGGAGGTACACATTGGAAAGGAACAAGGAAGACTGTCTTTATCCATAGATGGTATGGTCCTGTGTGTAGAAAATACTGAGGAATCCATACAAAAAGCTATTAGAACTAAACATGTTTGGGAAGTTTGAGGACCTGGGATTAAAATGAAAAAAGCAATTGTACTTCTATATACTAGCAATGAACAGTCTGAAAATGAACTTAACAATTTCATTCACAATAGCATTGAAGAGAATAAAATGTTTAGGGACAAATTTAACAAAAGCATGTAAAACTTGTCTCTTAAAAACTACAAAATACTGCTAATAGAAATTAAAGACAATCTAAATAAATGCAGAGACATTTTATGTTCATGGACTAGAAGACAATATCGTTAAGATGTCAATTTTTCCCAAATTGATCGATAGATTCAATGTAACCGCTCTCAAATGTCAGGAGGCCTTTTTATGGAATTGACCGATTGCTTTTGCCGGTGGGTAGGCCTCTCTGACCAAGGGGTGAATCTGGTGTAGTACCTGTTGGAGGACCTGAAGAGACTGAAGAAGGTTATGGTTAGTGATTTCAGAAAATTTATCATCTCTGAGGTGGGGCAACAGAGAGGGTGTAATTCCTTGTATGTAGGGGGTGCAATTAGCCCTTAGGAGGGCAAAGGGAAGGAGGCTCACCCAGTTCTCACCAGTCTCTAGTTTTAATTTGGTGTTTCTTTTAAAGTCCAATTCATTTGTTCTACCTGTCCTGAACTTTGTGGCCTATAAATATAATGTAGATTCCAATTTATTTTTAATGTTTTAGCTAATAATTGGGAAATTTGGGCTGTGAAATCTGGGCCATTGTCAGACCCCAAGGTTACAGGTATGCCGAATCTGGGGACAATTTCTTGTAACAGTTTTTTTAGTGTTATCTGAGCGGTTTCAGTTTTGGTACATAAGGCTTCTACCCATCAGAAAAAGTGTCTATGAACACCAAAAGGTAGCGATACTCATATTGTTCAGGTTTTACCTCGATGAAGTCAATTTCCCAGTGTTCGCCAGGGTTGGTTCCTTGCATTCTGGTTCCAATGGGCAGCCTTGATTTTGGCCCTGGATTTACTTGTGAACAAATTTCATATCTGGTAACAATGTCTTTTGTTATTTTGTCAAGATCTTGTATGTAATAATATTTTTGAAAATTCATTTAATTTTGTGGATCCAAGGTGTGTTCCTTGATGAATTTGTTTAATCAGCAATCTGCCTAGAGCCTGTGGCTAATAAATCCTGTGGTCTGGCAGAATTTTCTAATTCATGGCATTGTTGGAGGCTTTTAAGATCTTAGCATGTTTTACTTCTTCTTTAGTATAATGGGGAGTTGATGGCAATTGAGGTGCCAGAATGACTATTAAAGAGTCAAATGGCCCCACTGGTTTTAATGTGGACTCTTTGGCAGTCAAATCTGTAGCAGCATTGCCTTGGGGTCTCAGACGAGTTATCTTTCTGGTGCCTCGGACAATGTATGATGGCCACTCTTTTTGGATACCATATGGCCTCAAGGAGGGCTAGTATTTATTATTTATTATTTATTTATTTATTTTCTGATGTTAATAGTCCTTTCTGTTGTATAAGGCCCCATGAACATGGGCAGTGGCAAAAGCATATCTGTTGTCAGTATACATGTTAAAAGTTTTATCTTTTCCATGCTTTAAAGCCTGTGTTAGGGCTAGGAGTTCAGCCTTTTGAGCAGATGTTCTTTGGCTTAAGGCTTGGGCCCAAATGACCCAATCTAAAGTTACCATGGCTGTCCTGGCATACCTGATTCCATTGGAGATGAAACTGTTTCCATCAGTGAACAGCGTTTCATTAGGCTCTATCCAGGGCACATCAGTCAGGTCCAGCCAGAGGCCTTGGTGAGTCTTGATTGTTTCAAGGCAGTCATGGACAGGCTTGGTTGAGTTGTCATCCGGGAGGAGGGTAGCCGGAATTAGGGCCATGGTTTTTAGGGGCTGATCTAGAAATAAAGCCTGATACTGGGTGAAGCGGGAGTGGGTGAGCCAACATTCAGGTGCACTTTGTAAGAGAGTCAGTACAGAGCGAGGGGCCACTAAGCATATGTCTTGTTTGCCTCTTTTATTAGTAAAGCATATGCCATTATGGCTCAGAGACAGGTTGGCCATCCTGTGGCTACACGTTTAACCTCTTGGAGAGGTAAGTGATAGGCCTCTTCCATGGTTCCAGGGCTTGGGTGAGCACCCCCTTGGCAATGCCTCACGTCTTAACAACAAACAGGCTAAAGGGCTTCATCAAATAAGGTTAGGGAATTTTTTAAGTCCTTGGGGGAGGTGAGTTCAAGTTTATTGTCCAGAGTGTCCTTCCCAGGGTCCATCCATTCAAAAGCAAAGTGAGGTTGGCTTACTTCGGCCAGCGGGAGGCTGAAGAAGGCCTCCTTAAGATCTAGATTTTTGGTTTGTTTCCCTTCTGGACTGTCTCTGTTGTTAAAGACCCTCTGGGTAATTTCAACCAGCCCAGAAAAAAATTTTCCTTTAAATCCTTCCTGTCTTTGAAGCTTTCTCATAATGTCTTGGGCTGTCTGGGTAACAAAGGCAATATTTATCACCTGCTAGTTTTCTGGGTCCTCTCAGGGTCCACAGAGTGTAGGTCCTGTAAGCCTCCATAAGGTGTTCCAGGAAAGTGGCAGGGGTTTCGTTTAGTCCCTGAATAATTTCACTTACTTTTGATAGGCTAGTGGGCTTCCAGGCTGCTGTGCGGTGTCCCCTAAGGAGAGTCTGGCAATACAGGTCGAGAGCCCCCTTACCTTGGTCTGTGTGTGGGTCTCACACATGTCTGTTAGAGGGGAACACGCATTCGAGGTGAAAGGGGTCGTCAGAGGGTCAGCCATCATGACCAGTAACAGTTTTCAGAGCTTCCCTCCAGATCCACTTGCATTTTTCTGACGTGAGGAGAGTCTGCAGGAGCTGCTGACAATCATCCCATGTAGGCTGGTGGGTAAAGAAAACAGTCTTCAAGAGGGAGATAAGGCCCTGAGGATTTTCTGAGAAAGAAGGAGTTCCAGTATCAGGTGGGGGAGTGAGAAGGGGGTTTGGAGGAATGGCAGGGAGAGGCAGTGCCACTCTGAGTATGGGAAACAGGCAAAGAAAGTCCAGAAATACACCCATCATTCTGGTCAATTGGTTTTTAACAAAGTTGCCAGAGCAATTCTTTAGGAAAAAGCTATGTGTATGCCCTGAAAACTATTTACACTACCATTTAAATATTTTATTTATATGTACCTAAATGTTGACTCTGACAACTGTTACACTATGGAGTTAATAAGGCTGTATAATTTTTTTACAGTAATGAACAGAGTATGATTTCTTAGCTGCCGAATTCACATTTTTCTTAAGTGTTTTGTCAGTTAATGCTTTTAACCAACTTAAAAGTAATGTTTTCCCCATTTTCTCCATGAGTGGAAAGAATGCAAACAAACCTGTGTTTAACAATAAGGTCAGCATGACATAAAGTAACAAAAGCCAATAAATCGAAAATGAGGTTGACATTCTGGGACTAATCTAGCAGTCCTACAACAGTTTTTTAAAATTCTTTGGTTACAGTATATTCAGAGATTAATCGTTGCTGTTATGAACTACTGCTGTTTAATTTATCATCAACTTCCCCCAAATCTTTAAATCTTTCCCAATGAAGGGAGAAGAAATTATTAAAGGAAATACTCTTAGCTTATTTTCAATTTTTAAAGCCATCTTGTGTCTTTGGGGATGTCAGAGAGTATGGGAGGTTCTGTGGGGGAGGCGCTCTTCTTTGGAGAAGCCGGAAGAGAAGGCTTAGTTAAAAGCACAGATGGTCTTCTATTTTCATTCACCTTGGGACTTTTTTTAAGGCACCTTTTTAGTTATGATGTCTTGTCAGAGATTATATCACTCCAAACTTGTATGTAAGGGGGTTGTCCCAGAGACCTTTTTGGAGGAATTTTGTCCCATTTTTTATGTAAGACCACAGTTAATGACACAAAAACACAGAACTGGCAACACACAAAAGACAGAGACAAGTAGCCACATCCAAAATTACTCTAAGATATCCACAGACACAACAATCATGACAAAGACGAACAAGAAACATGGAAACACAATTCCTATTGACTTGCAAGTCCTGAACCCAAATTGACTTGCAAGTCCCAAATTCAAATCCAAATTACCACTGGGCCCAGCAACGTCTCGGGAGCCCAAGGACTAGGGGAGTTAATGCTGCGTCCAGCCTCCCACTCAGTCCACCCTTTGGTGCACCATCCCTTACTGAGATCTCACCTACCTGGGGAGAGAATAAAGTGCCCTGTCTGTCTCCAGGGAGAAGAAGCAAAACAGCTTCTCCATCTTCTCCTAGGAGATAAGTGCAGGGAGGGAAATTCTCATGAGAAAAAGAATCTCGCTAGTGCCTCCAAAATGTTGTGAGATACCCTCCCACAAGAAATGCACTTACACGAAACTCATGCAGAAAAGGACAGTTTATTCACTCCAGCTGGCCAGCGTCCATCTTCCAAGGATCAACCAAGGAAGAGCGGCCTCGGGCTCTGGTCTTGTGGGGTTTTTAAAGACAACAACTACATCCCATTGGCACATGGGTTTGTCCAGGTGCACAAAGCAAGCTAGGGAACTAGGTCACAGAGGCCAAGAATGAGCTGTTTGAGCAATCAAGCATACAAGTTATCATTGTGTATGGTTCCTGTTCCCATGTAATAATTCACTGTGTATGGTTCCTGTTCCTATGCAATTGTTTTTTGTTTCTATGAGAAGGTCAATGGTTTCTCATGCAGAAGGGGTGGGGGGGGAGCCTGCAGGTCAGACAGGGGGCAAAATGGAGTTACTTAGGTTAAGCAAGCATTTCTACAGAAGCAGATAGTATACATTATGAGGGTGTAGGGAGCTCTATTTCAGAACTTCTCCTG
The DNA here is from genome assembly GCF_000696425.1 of Galeopterus variegatus. Taxonomy (NCBI): domain Eukaryota; kingdom Metazoa; phylum Chordata; class Mammalia; order Dermoptera; family Cynocephalidae; genus Galeopterus; species Galeopterus variegatus. The sequence goes on along the minus strand of NW_007727482.1, from coordinate 57,255 downwards.
TTATTCTCACTGTGCTACCAAGAATCTTAGAACATCCTCTTGGTGGAAGAACTAAATGGGTACGAATTACGAATGAAACACTCCCCAAGACACAAAGTACAGGACTTCAGAACAACCCATGTCATTAAGATCAACCTAGTATCTAAGTAAGTTCACAGCCAGGATGTGAATCCATACCAAGTAAAGCACAGTGATTGGAATTCTATTACTGCTACTTATTGGTTATAATATGGGTATATTACTTTGTTTCTCTTACTTGGCACTTACTAAATGATAAATATTAGCTTTTATTTCTATACCAGAACATTTCCATAACTGTCTATCCTTCTGCCCTAGCTATTACATCAGTTAGAAAGCTGCCTGCCTCCACCCCATTGGATTAAATATGCCTGTAAATATGAGAGGGAACAGTGGTGGTGAAAACGATGGATACACAAGAAATCTAGGTGGTCGGGGTGACTTTGTTTTCTTTGTTAATGGAAGGATGAGTTGGAAGGAAAAAGAGTGAGTCACTCTGACAGTGAAATGCTACCAATTTAGGATTTAATTTTTTTTTTTTTTATGACTGTTGCTTGGTTCCTGTTGCTATTCATTTCTTGTTCATTGGAGGAACAACAATCCCTTTTTTGGCTTTTTTTAGTTTCATAGATGAGATATCCACCTTGAAACACATTAGCCAAACTTCTCCCCCTTCCTACCACCTCATCACCATCTCAAACACCAAAAGTCACATTTCCCAAATTGTCCAGAAGTATTGGATGTGTAAAACTGTTGGCATGTGTTTTCTCTTTTGGAAGTACTTCCTACGAGGGGTTCAGCACGGGGTTGTTGCAGAGGAGATGAACATTATGGATATTTCTGGCAATGTCACTTCTTCTCTCTTAAAATGATATTGGGTGGAGAGCATCTAAGGTAAAGATTCTCAAATTTTCTGAAGTTATAAAGTCCAAGTATTGGGGAAAAAAACCCATATGACAGTAAAAAAATTATTAGGATTTAGGGTTGATGATTCATTTTAGGGAAGAGAGTTTGAAGTAATAAAATAAGTATATATTAGTCTAGGGAAAATGTGGTTGTACTTGATGGAGTATTTAAATACAAATTATCTTTTCATTTTGTGCATGACCTGAGATGACTGAATGCATTTTCCATATGTACACATTTGTTCTTACATGTGCCTTCTGACCATGCCCTTTAGTATCCTTGGAAACAAAGGCACCTCCATCATGTAATTCAAATGTGTCTAGTTCTTCAGCCCACAAAGACTGGTGGAAGGGCTGCATTACCTCTCCCTTTCATAAGGCAGGAATGTGGTTATTTGGGAATGCTGGGAGTCAGTTTCCTTCCTCAGTATGCTTGAGGAGCCCTGGGTGTCTACATGTGCCACAAGTTTATCATGATTGTCTCTTGTCTTCTCACTTAGCTGATCATACACATAACAGCTTTTCGTTCGGTCACTTCTGCTTCCTAGTAACTTATTGTCTATGCTACTACTGCCTCTCGCTGACCCATTTCATCCCCAAACTGTGGACAAGGGTCTCTTTCTCAAAACCCAGCTAACAGAAAGCTGTCTTGTTTAAGGCTTGAGGATAACATCAGGGAGTTACAATGCAGAAAGGAAATTTTAAGCTTGGTATCAGATGTATTGTGCTTTCAGTCCACTGGCTCTGCCCCTTTGCAAGGAGGCCCACTATCTTCATTCTCCTTACCTCTTGGCCTGCAGCCACATTGCAGAGCCCACCCTTTTCTCCTCCATAAGAGTCATTCTTTTCATATCCTCAGTTCTTTCTTTTCCTCCATGCCAGTGGAAGCAAAAGCCCTTTACAATCATTGTAAGTTCTGCCAGTTGGATCCTGGGCATAACAAAGACACTGTTTTACATTATTCTACAGAATCTGTTGCTCCTCATTTGGAAACATCCATCTATATGTATTTCCACTAGTTCAGTCTTGAGTGTGTAATAATCTCTCACCTGCTTGGCTGCAAAGGCTACCCAAAGCAGTGTTTCCAAGAAAGAAAGAGGCGTTTCTTGGGTTCTTACTCTGAAGAGTAAGGAATGGCTACAGGTTTAAACACAGCATTTTTTTGTTTCCTAGTCCAGTGGTTTACAAATGTTGAATAGGACTGTGCAGTCTGGAAGAAAGGTAAACTTAAATAAATATCTATATAGCCATCTATATCTATATCTATATCTATGCCTATGTCTATTTCTATATCTATATCTACATCTATATCTATATATCTATCTATATCTATATATCTATATCTATCTATATCTATGTCTATATCTATATCTACGTCTATGTCTACGTCTATATCTATATCTATATATCTATATCTATCTATATCTATAACTATATCTATGTCTATATCTATATCTATATCTATGTCTATGTCTATGTCTATATCTATATCTATATCTATCTATATCTATATCTATATCTGTATCTATATCTATATCTATCTATATCTTTATATCTATATATCTATATCTATATATCTATATCTATATATATGTCTATGTCTATGTCTATATCTATCTATATCTATATCTATGTCTATTTCTATGTCTATGTCTATGTCTATGTCTATGTCTATGTCTATATCTATATCTATATATCTGTATCTATGTCTATGTCTATATCTATATCTATCTATATCTATATCTATATATCTATATCTATCTATATCTATATCTATATCTATGTCTATGTCTATGTCTATATCTATCTATATCTATATCTATGTCTATGTCTATGTCTATATCTATATCTATATCTATCTATATGTCTATGTCTATGTCTAAATCTATATCTATCTATATCTATATATCTATATCTATATCTATGTCTATGTCTATATCTATATCTATCTATATTTATATCTATGTCTATTTCTATGTCTATGTCTATGCCTATATCTATATCTATATGTATATCTCTATCTATCTCTATCTCTGTCTATGTCTATGTCTATGTCTATATCTATATCTATCTATATCTATATCTGTATCTATATCTGTATCTATATCTATATCTATATCTATATTTATATCTATAAAAGCATTCTTCACCTTCTTTAAAACTACCAAGGTCTAACTCCAAAGGTTTTATAGAACTCATGTGCCTGGCAGTAGGTGGGGCTCCTTGTGTTAGAAAAACACCACCAGGAACAACAAACAAGATTTCCCTTCAAAGAACACTTAAGCTCGCTTAGTCAATACTGTGAATTTCACCAGCAAATCCTATTTCTAATCTTATTTAAGTGCTGCTGGCATAACTCTTTATTAACTACACTGGTAGAAGCAAGTCAAGGTCTTAGTTACCATAAGAATTTTATCTAGTGTGTTGTTTTAACTACATGAGTGTTGCCTAAGGAAAGACTTAATATTTAGTCACTTTAAGCTTCTGAGTTTATTTCATTTAGTCAATTATTTAGACATGTGTTTAATGGGTTTATGCTAAGGGTCAGACACTACCGGTTACCAAAAATGATTCAGACGGATCCCACTCTGAAAAAGCTTATATAACCTCTTAGGGAGAGTTGACATAAATATAAATAAATACAAGATAGAAAGTTCTGCATGCCCTAAGACAGATCTAGATAAAAAGTTCATTTACGTCTCTCGATATGCAAGACAGTATAATTTCTCCGATTGGCACTTTCTAGAAGCTACCTACGACATACAACTTTAGTTGCACATCTTTGGATCTCATCCGACTTGGGTTCAAATCCTGCCTCTGACACTTAATGACTATATGACCTTGGGTTGATCACTTATCTTCACCAAACTTCAGTGTCCCCATGTATACAGTGAGCTTAATGATACCTCAGGGGGTGATGGCAAGAATTAAATGAGATAACACATACAGTATATAATGTGCTTGAAGGTATCTTCTGTTCTCCCATTGCTCTGTAAACTGACCAAGTAGATGTAAATGCCCTAATGTGAGATTACTTATTAGACAGCCCATAGAAGATTTAGGAAGTCACATTTTCCAATGTGAGGGTATGAAAACTTTATGCAATATTTAAAGCTTACTTTATCATAAGGCCTCCCCTGACCGCCCTGTATAAAATAGCAACATAGTACCCCCATCCTCTTTTCTACTTTATTTTCCCCCTAGCACATATCATCCGAAATATTACATATTTACTTCTTTGTGTACTGGCTGCCCTCCTCCTCCCAATAGAAAGCATGTTTCACAAGAGCAGGGGATTTGTCATTTAGTTCACTGCTGTATCCCTGGGACCTAGAATAGTGTTTAGCGTATAGTTTGTGCTCAATAAGTATTTATTAAGTGAATGGTTTCAGGGAGTAAGTCAAATTTTAATCAAAGAAAATTTAGTTTTTTTCTGTTCTATTGGCTTTTGTAATAACATAGAAAACTCTTGGCAAGTAAATTAACAATCACTGGTACATTGGATACTGAGGTTTTACAACTGCATCATGCCTGTTAGTAACGGTCATCTCTGCTATTTATATTTATTTTTTAATTTTTCTCATGTGTTATTTGCCTGTCTCCAGAATCCTGCCCTTCTGAACCTTATCAATTTCTCAACTCTGGTAATTTCTTCCTCTCAGGAATATCTCCAGTTTCACATTTTAGCTTCCAGTTTTGTTTCTTTTCTCTCTCTGACTCGGTGGTTTCTATGTAATAGCTGCTTTGTCACATTTTTACCAGTAGGTGCCAGTATCTGATACGACTTATAGAGACAGATCTACTAATGGAGGCTTGTCTTTCTGCAAAACGTTCTAGCTCTTGTGGAGCATTCAAAAAAAGTAAAAATTCCCTTTGCTTGAAGGAAGCCTATGTTGAATCTTATTTACCTATAAGAAGATGGCATGATTGTGGGTGCTATATATCTGAACAAAAGGCTCTGACACCATATTTTCAACATAAATGCAAAGTCTTTATAGAGTCCTTCTGATAGATATGTCTATACACTGGAAAGCTTTAAAAGGTTATTGAAATCAATCTAAAAGGTAATTATGCCATTCCATTCCTTAAATATTCAAGGAACTTTTCCATGCATTTGGGCTACTAATCAACAAATACACACTCATGGTTTCCAGTTTGCATCTTAGTTTTAGGGAATTCTGGTTGGGAGGATAGTTGAATGTAAGGCAAACTTAAACCAAATCAGGATACTTTTGAGAATGAAAGGGGTCCTTTTGAGAGACCAAAGCAGGTAAACAAAGGCAGCCCAGGTTGATAAAATACCTATTTGGATGTGTGTGGGGGGGAGATGGTTATGTGCAATTTTACAAAATTGGCAGAATTAATAAGTACTCCTTCTATCTTATCTTGTGCTTCCCCTGGATTCCACTCTGCAGCATACGTCAAGCTACCCAGACTTTTCCTGGAAGTGAAAAGTGGTCTGAAAACGTGGCTAATTCCTAAAATGACTTTAAAATACTTTCAAAAATAGTTCCAAAGAAGACACAGTGGAAATGCTGAGGCTTTATAGGTCTGGCTCAAGTCCTGTGTGAGCTGAGGAAATTTGATTTTATCACTTAAAGATTTTGCGGCAATGCAAAGAGGAAGTGAAAGCATTATATGTATACCTGATTTCATGCCATGTTCACATCCGTACCTATTTGTCCACTGCTTATGCACAGGGAGAATATCCAGTTTTGTGGGACCTGAAGCTTATCCAATTTAAGTGGCTGCCACTAAGATAAGGATTACAAAATAAATACCTCATATATTCAATCTGATTAGACCCCCTGCTCAGAGAAGGAACTTTGTTATCCAAACACTCACTACAGTCTCTTACTTAGTACCCTCCCTTACAACAGGGATCAGCAAACTAAATCCTATGAGCCAAATCTGGATCACCACGTTTTTTGTGTTGGAACATAGCCACTCCCATTTAGTTACAGATTGTCTATGGCTACCTATGCACTACAAGGGTCAAGTTGAACAACTACCACAGAGACCATAAAAATCTGCAAAGCCTAAAATATTTACTCTCTGGCTAGTCACAGAAGAAGTTTGTCAACTCCTGCTTTACACAATGGCTGTGGGTTCCAGCCCCACTTCTCTCTGAATTTACTCCAAAATAAAATTTAATCCTCAATATAATAACTCATCCCTGATTACTAGCACAGCTATTTTTCTCTTATCTTTTAAATTTCTGTTTTTGTCTTTATCTTAACTTAGTGGTAGTAAATTTGTAAAATTTTGTAAGTCACCTCATTTCTTATTTCAAAGGTGGGAGTTTAAGTGGTAAGTTAACATCATAAAATGTTATTGTACTGACTATTAGCCATATGGTGCTTTAGAATATATGAACCAGGACCCAAATTTGCTATTTTTAAAAGCTACCTGTAGTTCATGCTTGTAACTTCCAGGGTGAAGACAAACTTTATCATTGGGACACCTGAGCTTTTGTGTACATTGAAAAAATACCACTTTAATGCATCTCTTGGTTATGCAAAGCCAAGGCTCAGGTTCTATTATGCATAAAAATGTAAAATGGTGTCTTTGGAGCAGGGCTGCATTGCTGAAGGATTATTATGCTATTAATGTACTTTTCTCCTGTTTTTGCTTCCTTTAAAGGGAGTGTGTTGCAGGCCCAGGAATTTACAGGAGAGAGCACAAGACATGTCTCTAATCTGAGGATAAAGGCGCAGCAGGATAGCATTCTGAGTGGCTAAAGAGGGAGGGGGTCAGTACGAAACCCCCAAGAATGGGTGAGACCTGTGGGCTCTAGGAAAAAATGTCTAAAAACAGATGTACAACGCTCCACCTTCCAATTACCATAAGCTTGAAATTAAATTTGGGAATAGGTTTTCATAGTCACTGTAATACTCTATATATTTGGTATTTAATGTATTTGCAATATTGAAGAGAATTTGGCACATCAGAGAATATGAGAGACTTAGATTGTGATTCTAACTTCAGATGTATGATTTTGTCATTGATTTAATTTTTTATTTCTTATTTATTTATTTATGTTTTATTTTTTTCATAGAACTTTTTTATTGGTTATGAATATTCATGAGATACAAAGCTGATTGTCATCACTCATGCCCAAGATGTGATGGCCAGATCCAGCATGCCCATTACTACAAATCGTAATTATACCCCATGTCCCCCACCCAATTATTCCTGACCTCCCTCCCCATCCCCCTTTCCCTCACTCCATTTTGTATTCCTAGGTATGCTTTCTCCTTCTGCAAGTCCAACCAACACACCACTGTGGTCTTTCTTTCTTTCCTACTTTCTCTCTTAGCTCCCATTTATGTGTGAGTACATGCGGCATTTACCCCCTGTGCTTTGCTTATTTCACTCAACATAAGTTTCTCCAAGCTCATCCATGTAGTTACAAATGGGAGAATTTCATTTTTTATGGCAGAGTAGTATTCCATGGTATATGTATATATACACCACATTTTCCTTATCTAATCGTTCACCAGTGGACATTTAGGTTGATTCCATAGCTTGGCTATTGTAAACAGAGCTGTGATGAAAATGGGAGTGCAGGTATCCCTTCGACATGATGATTTCCATTACTTTGAATATATACCCAGAAGTGGGATTGCTGGATCATATGGAAGATCTATCTGGAGTTGTTTGAGAAACCTCCATACTGTTTTCCATAGTGGTTGTACTAATTTACAGTCCCACCAATGGTGTAGGAGTGTTCCCTTCTCTCCACATCCTCACCAGCACTTGTTATTTTCCATCTTTTTTTATTTTTTTTCCTTCTATTGTCTTTTTTACTGACCGGTAACAGGATCGCAACCCTCGGTGTCGCGCCCGTACCGGGGACCGGCAACGGGATTGCAACCCTCGGTGTTGCGCCTGCGCCGCGTTCAGCCAGTGAGTGGGAACCGGTCTCCACATGGGATCCGAACCCTCGGCAGGAGTGCCGCTGTGCTCCCAAGCGGCGCACTCTCCAGTGCACCACCGGGCCGGCCCTATTTTCCATCTTTTTGATTATAGCCAGTCTAACTGGGGTGAGGTGATATCTCAATGTAGTTTTAATTTGCATTTCTCTGATGACTAGTGATGTTGAGCATTTTTTCATGTACTTGTTGGCCATGTGTTTGTCTTCCTTTGAAAACTGTCTATTCAGCTCCTTTGCCCATTTTTTAATTGAGTTATTTGGTTTTTTATTGTGTAGTTGCTTGAGTTCCTTGTATATTATGGATATTAATCCCTTGTTGGATGCAGTTAGCAAAAATTTTCTCCCACTGTGTAGGTTGTGTTTCACTCTGTTGATTGTTTCCTTTGCTTTGCAGAAGCTTTTTAGTTTGATATAATCCCATTTGTTTGTCATTGATCTTAGTCTTCTGATTAATAGTTGAAAGGTGTAAGATAAATTTGCTAAGTTAGTAAACAACACTGAACTTCTAAGAGAACTTAAGGTTCACTAGGCTTTAAATTGAATTTTGAGATTTTCTAGTATGAAGTACTTGTGAAAATATCTCATTTAATTCTCTTCTTAAATGTTAGCTGTTCTGAAAGGCTTTCCCTGACCACTGTATTAAAAATAAATGAAGCATCTCTTTGCCTTGTCTTCTATAGAGCCCTTATCACTATCTGGCAATTTTATTATATATTGTACATTATATATATATATATATATATATATATATATATTAAATATTATTATATATATAATAAACAAATTGTACATTTGTTTATTAACTGTTTTACCCACTAAAATGTACTCTTCAGAAAGGTAAGTGCTTTGTTTTGCTTGCTGCTGTATCCAGAATACCTATAAAAGTGCTTGGCATATAGTAGGTGTTTGAAAATTGGCTGAATGATGGAATGAATGTATGAAGGTTTTGTTTTTAGGTCATGCATTTGAAATGCTTAAAAAGAAATTTGAATGTAATACATTTATGAAAGTAATTTAAGTATTGTAAGTGAATTAAATAAATTTTAAACAGGACAGATGGTTTAAGGACAGATTAATCAAAGGGTTTTTTAGTCAATGACTGTTGAAATTTACTATGTATATAAATAAAATAATAGAATTTGGGTCTTAAAGACTTAAAGGACAGCTAGTTTTTAAATGTTGCTTTAGTAATTGAAATATTAATTTAAAAGTAAATTTAAAAATTAAATAATATAAAGTAACATTACTTGTCTTTTCTGAACACGAAAGCTGCCCAGAGACTTAAAAATCTTCTCAGTGTCCCACAAAGTCTTTATAATACACATGTGGGGAGGCATGAAGCAGTAAACCGCTGAGTCTAAGAGAAGGAGGAAGGAGGCAATTATTTACGGTATCACTGTCACTGGGGGCAATGTTGATGTCATAACACAGGAAATGTAGAGATTGGGGTCAAATGGATGAAAAAGGGGCTATCTCTGTTTTAAAGAGATAGGTAAACTTTTCCATGTCTCTAAAACTGAAATTGAATTCTGTCTCTACAAAAACCCTGTGATGGGTCGAGAAATTAGAGTTGCAGAGAGAGAAGAAAGGAATATCCAACAAGAATAATGGTGGCATTCTTGCTATAAATCCATTTAAAAGAGAAACAAATAAACACTTTTCAAAGTCTTAATGATGAAAGTTCCCACTGAGGGTGTTGGAATAGCAGCAATGGCAGTCACAGAAACTCTGGTTTCCATCACAGCAGAATTTCTTGTATCTGGCTTTGATTATCCACAATTTTGGTTGTATTGCCACATAACAAACCACCTTAAAACCTAGTGGCTTAAAATAATAATTGTATTTTGGTCACAATTTTGTGGGTCAGGAATTTGGGAAGGGATCCGCAGGACAGTTTGTTTCTGCTTCAGGTCATAATGAGCTGGAATAGATGGGACTTGAAGATTGACTTCCAAGAAGGATTTTTTAACTCACATATCTAGTACCTTTGTGTTTTTTCGCCTCTCCCTCTCCACATGTTGTATTATTCTTCAAGCCCTCTCCATGTTGCTTGAGATTCTCATAGCATGGTGGTCTCAAGGTAGTTGTTGTTCTTACATGATAGCCAGCTTCCAAGAGGCAGGAAGTAGGAGCTGCCAGGTCAGGTAAAACCTACAAATGGAACTGGAATCACGTAACTTCTGCTGACTCTATTGGCCAAAGCAGTCGCAGCCTACCCAGATTCATAGGAGGTGGAGATGTAGACTCCACTTTTTAATGGTACAAATGTCAATGTTGCAATGTAGAAGAGCAGTGAAAATGGCAGAGTAAGGACCTCTGAAAATTTACTTCTTCATAAAAGTAATGAAAACACTGGCAAAAATGGTCAGAATCAACTTTTTCAGAACTCTGGAAATTAACCAAAGGCTTGTAGCAATCTAGGGAGCATTTATTCAAGAGCAATGGCTAAAACTCATTAACATCAACAAGCTTTGTGACATTTTAGCTTTCCATGTACCCATCCCAATCTCTTCAGCTTTGTGGTAGCCTTAAAAACCAATAGTCCAAAACCAGAGTAAAATACAGCATCCTGGCAGTCACTGGAAGGAGTAGGACCAAGTTGGAGCACTTTCAAAGCCACATTCCAGAGAATTACCTTTATTTGACCTGTCTGGTAGCTTCCTGGAAGACCCCACTCTCAAAGCTATCTTTATTTCACCTGAATTGGAGCTTGCCCAGTGTGTAAAGCTTTTTCTTCAGGGCATTTGTCAAAAACAATCAGAGGCAATTGTTGAACCTTGAAGCTACCTGAGGTGGTAGATAACAGTTGGAGTAAGCAATAAGCTAACCAAGAAATGGAAATGGAAAAACTGGGAAATGAGATGTCCACAGGGGTTTTGAAAAACTCTGACATATTCCTGTAATTTTTTTACATAAAAAATTGTACTGTGAGAGAGCACATGCCTGTAGAAATTATGAAAGAGTGAATTTGTAAATTTTCTAGTCTGCTACAGAATGCTGATATATGATTAGTGATTAACAATTTTGTACTTCCTAGTTTTATCTGTGAAAGCAAGGTTACTAATTGTTAAAAATCATAATTAATATATGTAAATCAAACTACTAGATAACATAAGGGTGAAGGGAAAAAGAACATTGTATAAGAAGTATGTGAGGAAAGTAGGATGTGTTTTTCATAAGAAAAGGCATGAGGTATGATGAATGTGCTTTTGTTCAGAAAGAAGAAAGTAATTTTATTCTAAGGAAGAATGACTGGTTGCTCCAGAATGAGGAAGTGGAAAATGTAGGCAGGAAAAAACTGAACAGATATATTTAAAAGTTATAAAAGTTTATGGAAAAACAATCTTATCTCATGTAGCCAAGCTGGCTAAGATTTGATTGCATTTATTTATAATTTTTTTTTTGTGAGGTTTTTTTTTTTTTTTATTTTGTCAATATACAATGTAGTTAGTTATTGTGTCCCATCACCAAAACCTCCCTCCCTCCTCCCCCCCCCCCCCCCCCGCCCGGTTTTTTTTTTTTTTTATTTTGTCAATATACAATGTAGTTAGTTATTGTGTCCCATCACCAAAACCTCCCTCCCTCCTCCCCCCCCCCCCCCCCCGCCCGGTTTTTTTTTTTTTTTATTTTGTCAATATACAATGTAGTTAGTTATTGTGTCCCATCACCAAAACCTCCCTCCCTCCTCCCCCCCCCCCCCCCCCGCCCGGTTTTTTTTTTTTTTTATTTTGTCAATATACAATGTAGTTAGTTATTGTGTCCCATCACCAAAACCTCCCTCCCTCCTCCCCCCCCCCCCCCCCCGCCCGGTTTTTTTTTTTTTTTATTTTGTCAATATACAATGTAGTTAGTTATTGTGTCCCATCACCAAAACCTCCCTCCCTCCTCCCCCCCCCCCCCCCCCGCCCGGTTTTTTTTTTTTTTTATTTTGTCAATATACAATGTAGTTAGTTATTGTGTCCCATCACCAAAACCTCCCTCCCTCCTCCCCCCCCCCCCCCCCCGGTTTTTTTTGTTGTGAGTTTTAATATCAAAAGTATACTGATGCAAAACTAGAATGACAAAGTTTCTTGGGTTACTGGTCTGCTCTTAATAAGAAAATGCAAACACATTTTTGTTTACCTTTTATGTAATCTGTCTGGGAAACCAAGGTTATGTGCCTTATCAGAATAATTTCCTGTGCTTTATGTTAACCTTTATAGTGTTCTTAATCATTTGAGAAAATCTAACTATTGTTTTATAATGGTCTGTGATTCTATTTAATGAAGTGTTCAAACCTTTCGACATTTTTGATAACCTCCACAAATCAAATCCTAAATGAAATCTTCTTGTTCTTGAACTGACTTTGAGATTTCCCAGAAGGGTCCCTGCAAAATTTCAAAGGATTTGTTCTTTCACCCTATAAAGAGAAATGTTAGAAATAATTCGGTTTATTTGATATGTTTGACTACTTTGGAAACATTGTCAAATAAGAAGTGATGCTTAGGGGCCAGCCGTGGCTCACTTGGGAGAGTGTGGTGCTGATAACACCAAGGCCACAGGTTTGGATCCCTATATACGGATGGCCGGTTAGCTCACTTGGGAGAGTGTGGTGCTGAGAACACCAAGTCAAGGGTTAAGATCCCCTTACCGGTCATCTTAAAAAAAAAACAAAGAAGTGATGCTTAACTTTCCCTAGGTCATATCTGTATGGGTAATTATTATTACTTTAAATATTTCAGAAATTGTATAAAATTCTTAGAAATTTGTCGCTATTCTTGCTATCCATGATATGTCTTGGTGTAATGCTATCAGTCATAATTCTAGTTATTATTTTTCTTTTGTGTCACAGAAATGACCAATTTTTTTTTTTTTTTTTTTTTTTTTTTTTGCCAAATGAACTCTCATAAGATCTTTAAGAATGGCCATATTTAAGTCTTTTATCATTCACAATCAGTCATTGTTTTACTCTGATTCTTCTCTGACAGCATTTACAATCAGCTAGAGTCTAAAAGTGCTTCATCTTCAAAGAGATTCATGGAAAAGATCCTGGCAAGTACTCTGGAGTACAGGTTTCTGATAACTTTAAGATCATGCCATTCCCAGAACCCTAGTAAAAAAGCTGATGAGTATCATCAAACTGCTAACACAAGACAAGCAGAAGAGGAATTAATTACAGTAAACTGGTAAGGATGATTACAATTTTATGGCCTTCTTGTTTGAAACTTTGCTGTGTCTTTAACGTTTCATTTTCCAGATTTAAAGAACCCCTTTTCCTTTTTGCTTAAGCTGTCTATAATTCACAGCAACTTGGTAAAGTATACCTTTGCAAACAAAAATAAAACTTTCATTTTTCTTCCTACCTGATCCCTCCAGAATTTGGAAATTCTTATTTTCATGGCAATATAATTATTTGCATAAGTTAGATAAGAATCTGTTCTCCTTATAATAGGACATAATTGACAACATTGATTATATTACCAAGGCTTGACTGGATGTTATATTTGCAAGTGACGTATGTATTAGTCTGTTTTGTGTTCCTATAAATAGAATACCTGAGACTGGATAATTTATAAAGAACAGAGGTTTATTTGGCTTATGAGTCTTGGCATGGGCCTCAGGCTGCTTGTACTCATGGCGGAAAGCAGCAGGCAGCAGGCAGGTACAAGCAGATCACATGGTGAGAGGAAGCAAGAGAGAGAGGGAGGAGGTACCAGGGTCTTTTAAACAATCAGATCTCAGGCCGAGCCCGTGGCGCACTCGGGAGGGTGCGGCGCTCCCGCCGCGGGTTCGGATCCTATATAGGGATGACCGGTTTGCTCACAGCGCTCACTGGCTGAGCGCGGTGCGGCGGGTCTCAAAAAAGGACAAAATAAATAAATAAATTAAATAAACAACCAGATCTCATGAAACTAATACAGTGAGATCTCACTCAGGCCTCCCCCGCCCAGGGAGAGCATTAATCCATTCATGAGGGATCCGCCCCCATGGCTCATGGAGCTCCCAACACTGCCACATTGGGGATTAGATTTCCACCTGAGTTTTGGCGGGTATAACATATCCAAACTCTATCAACATGCATAGAATCAGATAATGACAAGACAGATTTAAGGAACTAAGGTTGACTCTATTGAGCCAATGCTTACAACACCCTCTCAGAATACCAGCCTGGTATCTGACTTACAGGGTTCTCAGCCTTACATGTGAGTAAGTAAAGTCACTTCCCGGCCGGGCCAGGAGTCTTAAAATATATTGGGGACCTCTAGAAAGAGGAATTTACCCAAATCTATAAGTAGTATGGGTAAAGTCTGATGGTGATTCCTTGTCTGGCTTCTTAGCCTCAAGAGGTTTTTAAAATTCTAATCTGAGATTTCTTATTAAAAAGTTCCAGCAAAGCCAACTTTAAAAGTCCCGTGTAGTGAGTTACCATTCTTGCTGCACTTATGTGAATAATCAAGCCAAATCTAATGAAATCTGGCTAATTTGATAAACAAGAATCAAAATGGGGGTGAATGTAGAGAGAAATTTTGTTTTAATGAAAAATTATAGTACAACCTTGTGAGTTCTCAATTCTTTTAGCTTCCTCCAGTATCTGTCTATAATTCTCCAAACTAACATTACCAGTTTTTCTCCCGTATTCCTGACTTGGCATCACTGAGAACTAAAACTGTCCTTTTCCCAAAACCCTACAAGCTGAAGCTGGCCAACTTCAAGGAAATTACCATAACAGATCATGTACCGGCAACCTTCATACTTGCTGCTGTGTGGGCCACTCTAGAAAGTTCACCAGAACACCTGATGCCACCACAACAGATATTCAAACTGCAAACCAGGAAATTTATCAGATTGCCACTGCTATCTTCACTCCACCATCTAAAGATCTTTAAGCTTAAGTCTAGAAGTCTTCTTGGCTGACTGCTCTCTGGACTCAGAAACTGAGTTTTCAGTTTTTCTTTTGTTTTCATAGAAATTCCCCTAACTAAATGCCTGGCTGCATCCACCATCCAGCAAATATCTACTACCAAATTTCAATTTGGTAGATGATTCAGTTGGTAGCTTAGTGAAAACATGGTTACTGAATGAGAAATGAACTTACATTGTTAGAAGAAAAGAAGAATGTTTCTTATTTCTTTCCCCAAACTTTAATCAGGTTCCTCTGAGCCCTCTGCTTGGCAAGGCCTAACCTTGGGCATCCCTGTTTTTGTAGAATCCAGTTTAAGCAGGAATTCTGCTAAGTCAGTTTACTGAAAATCTCTCATTCTTGGTATATGATCAACCTCAATATATGATCAAATATCTCACCCTACCCTTGATATCTAATCACCACAGCCTGACTTCAGCAAGAATTATGTTGTGTTGATCTAGAAAGAATGACTCTTACACTGATGTTTTCTCTTAGTAATTTTCCGTACACTGTCCCCCACCCTACTTTTTGGCTATAAACCCCCACTTGTCTGTGTTGGAGTCAGAGTAAAGCCCAATCTCAATCTCCTACTGTAAGAGCCAATTGCAGTAGTCCCTATACCCACAGCAATAGTACGCTCTCTCCCAATAAAGCCTTCCTTACCATCTTTAATTAGCATCATCGAGCATCTTTTTCTTTAACATAATCCAGCAATGCACTTTTTTTTTTTTTTTTTTTTTCTTTTGTCTTTTTCCGTGTCCGGCAACGGATCGCAACCCCCAGTGTTGCCCCTGTACCGGACCGGGGACCGGCGACGGGATCGCAAGCCTCGGCG